>NC_056727.1:1092156721-1092244221 GCF_019279795.1 Protopterus annectens | reverse complement strand
GTAAGGCCTGGACCATTTCTAGTCAAAATGTATGTCTACTTTCATCCTAATTCTGCTCAATGTTTGGCTTTTAAAGCAAAACCACAATGAAAGTTTATCTGCATTCATTGGGCGAAAAATGATAATGCCGTCTCCTATTCATTTCATAATAGCTTCTTGCCTAGATTCATTATATAGAGTTATTTCTGTGATGATCACAAGCAGGAGTGTAATGTAGAGCCTAGCTTCTAGCTGGTCTAATCAGTTAAGGGATCCTGGTTGTGCCCCCAACTTTAGTTGCTTAGACTGTGCTACATGTTCAATATTTTGGTCTTGAGCTTAACAATTTGGACATGGTATGCTACTAAACATAAGGTGGATGTTCCATTTTTTTCTCCAAGGAAACTTGTTGACTATGCCAGTTTTTATAAAGAATTTTGTTTCAATAGGTGTTTGTTTGACCACAGAAATACATTAGTGAAATTAGACAAGGCTTTATTTGCATACTCCATTATTGTTTGGATATATGTGGTACATTCCAGTATAGTTCTAGGGGTTCTTTAAAAATACTTATAAGTTCATACATTCATAGGTGTGTACTAGCCTAATGGCTCTGGAGCCTTTACAAGCCTACCCCATAGGATTACCCTGGCATTGTGCCACCTGACCTTAGTTCCCAGTGCCTCTGTCGAGCAGAGCCACTGGAGTGATTCCCGGGGTGAATTTTCTATTTCCCATCCACTCATCAAGATTTCTCTTGAAGAGGGCCAGTGAGGTGCTCTGCTTGACATGTATGGGAAGTTTGTTCCATAGCATGGGCAGTGTCTGTGTTATGAACCTGTCCCTCCAGCATGGTCTGTTGATTGTGGCAATCAGGCTGAGGTCTCTGGAGCATGTGGTGCAGAGGGATTGGGATTTCTTTAGATGTAGCATTTCTAACATTGCTGGGTCAGACATGGCTTTGTAAGTCAAGCAGAGATCGCCTCTAAGTAGGTGATATGAGACAGAGAATAGCTGGAGTTTTTTGAGTCTGTCCATATAGGACAAGTATTTAAGGCCTGGGATCCCCTTTGTAAAGTAGTTTTGTGGCCTTTCCAGTTGTTGCAGGTGTCTAGTGACATGCATGCCAAATGGGGCATTGTACTCAATGATTGGCCTAATGAAGGAAGAGTAGAGGGAGACAATGACCTCTTTCTTCCTGGATGCAATACCCATAGTAATGAGATGTGCCACATAGAACGGCTTTCTGACCACAGTGGCAATGTGGTGGTCAAAAGAGAGGTTGCTGTCAACCTTTATTCCCAGATCTCTCATAACTCCTTCTGTGTTCAGTGGACTACCATTGATGTGATAATTCATGGGAACCAGGTTTTTCCCAAAGGGGAGGACGACACATTTTTTGACATTGAGCTTTAGGCCATGGTTCTGACACCAGTCTTGATCTCAGTGAGGCCTTTCTGTAGGATGTCAACATCACTTGGAGAGTTAATAATAGCTACCAACTTGAAATCATCTGCAAACTTTGTCAACCATAGACCCTATGTGTTGCCCTTGACTTCAGAGAAGTAGATACCAAACAGGAGAGGACCCAGGACTGAACCTTGTGGGACTCCACTCATGACTGGTCAGCAGTTTGACTTGGAGTCAGCTACTTTCACACTGTGGGTTCTATCTGTGAGCCAGTTTGCAACCCACCTAGTGATATAGGGGTTGATGCCTAGCTTAGTGAGTTTTTCTATGATTCCTGAGTGGTGAAGGGTATCAAAGGCCTTGGCCGGAACAAGGTAGGCTGTATGAACCACCTTGCTTTCATCCACAGCTCTGGTGACTGACTCAAAGATGTCAACCAAGTTGAGCAGGCATGCTCTACCCTTCACAAAACCAAACTGTGTGGGATGCAGAGTTTGGGGAAACTCACACCAAACTACTTGGGGTCATCATTGATGACCAGCTGAAATGTTCTCTGTAATATTAAGAAACTCACCAAAAACTCAGACTCCTCTATAGGAATAATAAAGTGTTATCTAGTAAAGCCAAATTAGCCCTATCCCATACCTACTTACTCCCAACCATTCTCTATGGCTCTGAAATTCTCACCAATTTACAAACCGCACTACTCTCTAAACTAGAATCCACTTACAACAATGTGGCCAAATTCGCTGCCGAACACCCCTACCATTCTTATCACTGCTCAGCCCTCAGGAAACGGAACTGGTTAGAACTTCCCCACATCCTTCTCCTCCCTCAGCTGCAGATAATTCACTATATACTGCACCTGACCTCCTTCTGTTCCAGCATTTCCAGTATTATCTCCCTCTACTCACCAACCAGAACACTTTGCAGCTCTGAGCAACACCTCCTTTCCGTATACAAGCCAAAAATCAAAATCAGAAAGAACCTAAACAGCTATTCCTCAGCTGAGAACTGGAATAAACTTCCACTGGACATTAGAAACTTTAAGCCTAAACACCAGTTCAGAAATGCTGTAAAAAAACCCATCTAAGCAATACATTGCTATGTCTGCGTAATCATCCTCCTGGTTAACTGTACTCCTCTCTGTCCCCTGCTTCCCACCTTTCTTCTATACCTAATTCTCCCTCTTTATTCACTTGTTTCCCTATCACCACTTCTAGCTATTCTTTATTACCTGTATGATGTCTATTGAATTAAACAGTCCATTAAGTTACTATACACTAGGCAGATACTCAGCTGAACTGATGAGGAAGAACGTTGTATCCCAAATGTTTTTTTGCTCTGTATAGTATCAGGTGTACTGAGTAATCATTCTGATTCATAATATCTTTTTATTCTAACTAGCAACTGGTATTCCTGGTTACTACATGTGGTAACAATATATTTGTAATCATGTGTGACGACTGGGGAGAGATGGGCGAAGGCTGCCAGCCTAGTCAAATAGAATTTAATACATCAACTGTGTAAATAAATGTAAAATACAGGCTTGTGGTTTTAAATGTAAGAAAACACTGTGAAATGTGGAACTGCAAAATATGTGACAACATTGCACTCTACGGGCCCAGTGAAGCATGTTGTATCCTTTCATGTTAGAATTCGGCCTTAAACTCAGACCAGGTATTAAGATGATGCAATATGAATACTGGGAAAACCTAAGTGTCAAAAATTATGTAATTTTGGGAGGGCCTTAGAGACATGTTTGTTAGTAATGTTTAAATACTATTTCTCACAAGAGATGGAAGCATTTTGATCTGCACATCTAATTTATCAGCACTCTACTTATTCTCACATGTAAGTTTATAACACTGTGTTTTCTCTTAAGATTAGCTAAAGATTAGAAAGTTAGATTAAGTATTTTTCTTTGTAATCAGATCTTTCCTACGATATTATTTTAAGTTTTTATGTGATCTGCGAACTCTTAGATATCTCTGTGGTGTAGTAGTTTTGTCTTGTGTTTTAATTATTTATTATTAAATATTTTTAAAACCTTCTACCCATGGCTGGTTTGTGTAGAGATGAAGTATGCTTTAGAGTACATTATATATTTATAGAGTTTACTGTCTCAGCCCTTCCAATAAGCCTTAGACTGTATAGTCACATTACCACTGGATATTAATTTTGCACAGTAATAATTGGACACCCTTTTAAGGGCCTTTTAGTAGCTGATATTATTAACTGGGTGGTGGCAGTAATTACTACCGTATAGTCTGGGTAAAGGGGCACAGCTGGAGAATCTGTGTCAGCCTTTCCCAGGAGTGTCTGGGAAGTTGTATAAATACTTATCTCAAAGTGTGTGTTTGTTGTGTCAGCCACTTGGGCAGGGGCACGAAGTGCTGGTTGGACAGAGAGGGTACTGGAGGTCCTAGCTTGCCCAGTTAGGCTGAGACTTGGACCCTATAACTGTGCCAGTGGGGAGTCTTATTGGGGACCTGGTGAGCAAGGGAGCAGCCAGCCTCAGACTGACTGTGATCTCTGTGTGCGCTTAAGGGAAATTGTACTTTACTGTGTGTATTATTTATCCTTTCCTCTTCTAGGAGACAACCTCCCTGGTGTTAGTGGTGAAGATTGAGGCTCCTTGATTGCTGGGCCAGGGCACGGTCATCACACCATGTGCTAGATTTATGTAACATTGTAGGTATGATCTATGCAAATGTAACTATAAATAACTATATGTAACTATATATTTGCAGCCTTGTACCATGTTTATGCAACTTTGTTGTTATTACGATCAATGTTTATGTTTATGTTTATGTGGAGCTTTTCTCCCCTGGTCTCCACAGAAAAAGGGCCTTGGCCCAGCTGGACTAACCCGGTCAACAAATGTCAAATAAATAATTAAATAACTAGTTTCAGTGTTGAAATTTTAGATAGATTGTTATTAAGTTCTCTTAATAAATATAATTGAAGCCAAATATGTCTCAGTATTACTACTTATTACTATTGAGCAGCACACCTCTCAACTGTCAAAAATTCTGCTGAATGTCCAAATTTTGGTTCATATTTTTGGTCTGTTTTCATGCAATTTGTGGTTTTTCTGGTAAACCATTGAGGACTGATGTTACTAAATAATGACAATAGTTGAGTTCCAGATTTCATATTCTTCATAAAATAAATGTTAATACAAACTCTGTTGTTCTAGCAGCTTTATTGATTTATAACAACAATATTATCTGTCCATGATTTTGTGCCTTTGCCCCCTACCCCCACCTTCCCCATTATTTTTGGCCTTCTCCAGAAGTCCTGCACTAGGAGGTTGAGAGATATGTTGGGCCGACTTTCAGTGACTCTGGAATTCAATCATATTTTCTTTTCTCCTTTATAGCCAATGAAGCAATGAAATGATAAAAGTGATAAGAAAAGTCAGCTATTTTCAGCATGGTCAGTAGCCAGAGCATTCTTTTGCTTTCAGATTACCATTATTCGTTTATGAATTAGCGCAGATCTAATGGGTCTAACAACCCTCTAAAGATTTTATCTAAGTCTGGAATTATTTGCTTCTAAGAGGAAATGGATCATAACATCCCAGGTTCCTTGACATTAACTGGAAAATATTAATAAATATCTGGTTGAACACTATTGTTTCTGGATTTTTAGGACACCATAATGATGCCCCCCTCCCTGTACTTGAAACGCTGTCCTAGTTTTCCTCTTGATATGTTGCTAGAATTTATATACAGAAACTGAAATCAGCAGCTGAGACTCCAGTCAGTCTGAGTTTACTTTCAAAATTTTCAAAAACATGTTTTGGAGGAAATGATTTGACAGCAGTTTCTGATCTTTCTTTGGAGTTTAGACATTAATACTACATACTTAAACTGCTAGCTTTATTTATTTTTAATTCAGTAAAACAGTTTCATCCTTGACAACTTGACTTTTTTCTACATAACTAATACTTTCCCTACTTTTTTGGTTAATAAATAGCTCATAAATATTTTTGAATGCTTTCACTGTCAGGGGTGCAGCCAGGAATTTAACCCAGACAGCCCATGTTTTTGGACAGCATACCCTTTTACTAAAGAAAGAAATAAAAAAAAATCACTCATGAAATGAAAGGTTTAAGAAAAAAAAGCCATTCATGGAGTCTGAAAAGTAAAGTTAATAAAATATCATTAAAAATATCTCTATTTGTTTTGGGGTATATTACTTATCATGTCTTCACACCTACTGGCACTTATGAATTAGGTATTAGTTTTTGTCACAGATATCATCACTTCAAGGCTATTTCTGCAGGACACCAGCTTTGAACTCTTAAATGTCCAAATCACCCTAAACAAGACTGATTACCACTTTATAGCTTGCTATAGAACACCATCTATGTCCCCTTATGATACCTTCTTTTTGGGAGACTTTAACTGTCCATCGATAACTGTCTGACCGAGATTGCCAATAGTCGACACATGCACCATTTCATTTACAATAACTCCCTGGTACAAAAGACTAATCATCTTACTAGGAAGCCAAATACTCTTGATCACATCCTTCCTAACATGGCAATTTCCTACTGAATCTCATCTTCAGTCATTAAATCATAGCATAAATCAGTGACATTTTCCTTTAAAACTGGTGGTATTTTCCCAGCAAATACCTCCACATTTAGGGAATTGTCAAAAGCAGGTCTTCATTTACTTGAACAATTTCCTCTGTAATCCTCCTTCAGAGGACCACGTTGTTAAAGCTGCTGCCTATGCCTTGACTTCAACTCCCACTTAAATTGTGGTATTGATAAGGCAGACCCTACGTATATCAAATATAATGGCAGTTTTAAAAACAAACCCTTTTGGTAGAATATCCATATAATTAAATCATATGACAACAGAAAGAAACTAATGTGTATAAGAATTTTCATTCTCCATACCTTAAGGGCACATTTAAGCAAACTATTGAACAGATTAAGGAAACTATTTGAAAGCTCGAAGGCGGTTAACTTAAAAATGGTCACTGAAGCTAAAAATAACTACATACCTTTCTTTTACTATGTCAGAAAGTTGAGAGCTAACATCCAGGAATGTTCAAAGCTTGTCCGCAATAATACTGCACACTTTAACCTGAAGGAAATAAACAATATCCTGACACATTTAGTGAAGTTTTTACTTCACCCACAGTTATAACTATTCTAAGATTTCCCAGTCACAGACACCCTTATAATTACTATAGAAAAAGCCTCTCTGCCCACTCAATAGCTAAAAACGCCTCATCCATGGGTCCTGATAGCATGCTAGGCTGCCTGATTATCAATATCAAATATGATCTATCTACACCTGTATTTGCCCCTCTCTAATCTAAGCCTTTTCAGTGATTATATTCTCAAAGCTCATAAAGCAGCCTGTGTAATGCTATTACTCAATTGTGGCCCAATCACAAAAACTGGTAGATGTAGACCCGTTAGTCTCATTAAAGTCATATGTGAAATTATGGACTGAATTAACCCGCATCAGATTGGCTTTGTCAGAAGTACATCTTGTCTATATAACCTTGTTAATTTCCATTAAAAGGCATAGAAGTAATGGATGGCTATGCAATACATATGGCATATCTGACACCATTCCTAATGCAGGCATTGTGTGTCAGATAACCAACTGGTTGCCAGACAGAATCTACTGAGTTAGAGTTGCAGCTGCCATTGCTGAAAAAAAAATAAAAGTTAACAGCGGTGTACTGCTGCGCTCAGAGCTGGGCCCTGTCCTATTTGATGTCTATTTCTCAGACCTTCCGGCCAACATTCCTAGCCTATACTTATCTAAGTTTGCAGAAGACTGTAAATTAGATGCTGTTATTTGATCTTCCATTGACTCACGATTGTTCTAACCTATGGCTGGACTATGTTAACAGCTGATGCAAAGATAATGGTCTTAAATGTGAAAAATGTAGTGTAGTTATTTTTGCTACACAGGCAGGAATTATCATAAGGGTTTTAGGCACTCAGCTTGATAGTTTCTAACTTTTGACTATCATGTCTCTGCAGTTGTTCAGAAAGCCATTATCTCACATTATACAACTACAAGATTCGCAATAATTAAAAGGGGACATTAGATTTGTTAAGGTAATTTGTAACTGTCTCCATTCTTGATTCTTCGTTCTCCATTTTCCATGGATCAATTGAACATTCATCTTTCTAGGACAATGTAACAAACAGTGCTCATGCATGTGAATTGTGAAGTTAATAATCCAGATTTTTATCTGATTCACAAATGCAGTGTATGTTGGCTTTGTTTACATTATGTTTATTTATACACAAATGTGAATCACCATGATATCCAGGTACCTCATTCTTTCTGTCTGTGTATGTGTGTGTGTGTGTGTGTGTGTGTGTGTGTGTGTGTGTGTGTGTGTGTGTGTGTGTGTGTGTGTGTGTGTGTGTGTGTGTGTGTGTGTGTGTGTGTGTGTGTGTGTGTGTACGCGCGTGTGCGCGCGAGTGCTCATCTGTGCACGTGTGCATGTATCTGTGTGAAGGTGGATGTACATATAACCATAATATAAGGAAAGTCGCCATACATTGCCTTACGGCATTAAAAATAATTCTACATTGTCATTGTTACAATTTATATGAATATCACACATAAACACTGTCTCTTGCACTTTCCCAGAAAACTGTGTGGCTATGTGCTAGACCGAGAAGAGGGACAGTTATCTCTTTAGTTACTCCAAAACTTGGAGTAGTACACTGTAAGGCTTTTTGGAAATTCACCATATGTCTGATACAGGTGTGAGAAGACTCTAGGAATGCCATTTGAGATCATATTGATTTCTGTGGTGGTTCTGAAATCTGCTGATTCTTACTTCACTCATATTTCTCATGGTCTTCTCTCCATAACTGACCCTGTATGCTTATTATACCTACAGTAAAGTAAAGGTTGTCAGCTGCTGAATGTAGTACAACTTTGGTTATATTTCACGACATAGGCATACACTGCATATACCACAAACCTTGTCAAATGGAAAACTAATATAATAAAAAAAGCAATATAAACTTTGAAATCACAAAACAGAGGGAAAAGGGTAAAATCTGTCTCCTGCTGTACAGTGATCCTGCTAAAGAAATGCCAACATCCTACAATAAACTGACAGTTCGACAAAGATCAAGCTTCCTTCCTAAATGTTCAAAATAATAAACATACAACCAGAAACTCTGTACAGATATACACACACACACACACACACACACACACACACACACACACACACACACACACACACACACACACACACACACACACACACACACACACACACAAAACTATGTGAAAGCTAATGTCATGTTAATTACAATTGTGCTTATTGCTTGTTCCTCATCTTTACGATAACTTCCACCTGTAGTATCCCTGCCATTGCTACTACACCTTCCTTACCTGGTAACAGGTATATAAAAACACTCACATTTGTAAACTAATTAATGGTTATTAATGGTTATTAAATATCATGCATGTATGTTTGCTTTTTTCATGCTTTTTTGTAGTTGTCTGCAACAGCTGGCATAAATTCTAAATCATATCCAATCATTGTGATCGTATCACTGTATTGCATCTCTGCTGTGTAAATATCCTGCTTAGTTTTACTCACTTCAGTTAATGCATTGTCACTGGTAGTCAGGGATAGGTCCTCAGGCAAGTGAACCTAGCTATACAAATAAAAATAGAACTGTTTTGTTGTCCTGGAATTAAGTATGTCAGTCTCCATTTGCCTACTTTGTTTTTCTGAAAAGTCATGTCTAGCTACTCGCTGTTGTAAACATTATTCTAGATGGTTTGGTGACATTGACTAATGTTAATGTGACACCACAACCTACTTGTTTTATCTATTTAGAAAAAAAACGTTCTTAGCTAAGTGTGTGTGTTTGCTGTGGAGGGAGATTAGGGATAGGCTCTTACCAGATGACTGCCACATTTTGTTGTTTCCTTTAGTTCTGTGTGACACCCGTTGTGATAGTAAATCATGTTTAGATCAATGAACCCTGCCAACTTAACAAAGGGATAAATAAAACTTAGTTATACTAATGCACATCACCAAATATTATCAATCCAACATAACAAGTGAACTGAAATGTCTGCAATATGAAATAATTATGAGGTAAGGCATGCTTTCAGAGAAGCCAAAGCCTTTATAAGATGTGAAACTGAACTGCATAGATAAAAGGCTATGACTGACTTGTGTGAGTACAATCAACCAGTTCCCATGGTGATCATTTTCAACAGTATCAGATCCTTTGAAATGCTGACAGATGTTCTTCACTGTGCAAAACAGAGACAGTTACTTCTGTTATTCTTCCATTCAAATGTAATTAGGACTGGAAAGGAGAATCCCTCATAATTCATGGTTAAACAGGAGGAAGGTGGCATTATGTACATGCAGAAATAACCACAGAACTGACCACTGCAGGCACACAGAAATCATGAAGCAGAGTATCGAAGCACATAAATACAAAATAACAAAAAAGGCAGGAAAACCACACAGTGAAACAGACAGGTTCTGTATGAATAAACTGATTATCAAAGGACTGCAGATATAGCTTTAATCGGTAAGAAAAACACACTTATTTCAAGACTTTGCTATTGTAAAAAACAACAACAAAAAACACATACCTATGTGAAGGTACTCAATTGTTGCAGCAACTTAAAAAAATCTGAGTATAGTTTTTAATGTATAAACTACAACTGAATTAAAAAGTGAATATATATGGGGCCTGATTCCAAAAAGCTTGCTCCCAGTGTAAGTGGCCACTTACACTGAGAACAGGTCTTTTGAAATCTTACCCCATGTGTAAGTCTGTTAATACATAGGCCTTAAACCAAAGTAAATCACTTGCACTGAGAGCAAGTCTTTCAGAATCAAAGCAAACTTAAAATGAGAGCAACACGTTTGGAATCTGGCCCATGGTATTTGGAATATATAGTTCTTGAGAAGCTCAAATGCCCAAATATTTGAACTGCACAAGATCGAGCTGAAATGCTCGAATTCCATAAAATCAGATTGGCAAATAGAAACTGAACAGTGTTTCTTTAGAGAAGGACCTGGACTATGCGGGATCATGTTGCATTGAGGAATGGGGTAGTGATTCTTTCCTCACTGTGGTGCAATCTTATAGCTTTATCCCCCCCGAAAGTAAGTGTCCAATGTGTTGTCTGTTGTTTAGCCTTCAGGGATTTGAGCATTTTGGCTCAATCCTGTGCAATTCAAGTATTTGAGCATTCAAACTTCTGAAGGAAAACCATTAATTTTCTTGGGTGGTGAAAGCCAGGGTACCATTTGGCTAGGCTTATATTGACCCTAGGGCCAATAGCCTAATACCTACCTATGAACCTATGATCTATATATATATATATATATATCTATATATATATATATATATATATATATATATATATGTCCATCCTTCTGTCTCTGTCTGTGTGTCTCTCTCTCTCTCTCTCTATATATATATATATATATATATATATATATATATATATGTGTGTGTGTGTGTGTGTATAGATATAGATGTGTGTGTGTGTGTGTGTGTGTGTGTGTGTGTGTGTGTGTGTGTGTGTGTGTGTGTGGTGTGTGATAAATGCTTGATACTACACCTACTGTAGAAGGAGAACAAACACAGTCTTTTTTTGCAATTCATCAAATAAAAAACAAACCCAGAACTTAACAGTAATGCCAGGTACCCTTTGTCTGAATTTGAAAACTGTTAGGACTTTCCCTAACAGTATTCATATACAGATAAACGTTTTTCATAAAGTAATGTGTAAGGTTGGGACATGGTTACCATTAGCACTCACAAGTTGGCAAGGGCGAGGCCCTCCTTCTTCACTTTATTCATGTGTGATAACCCAAACCCTGCCCCTAACCCCAACTCAACACATTACCTTACAAAAATCCTTTCCCACACAATGCCATTGCACAGGACACTCACACACATTTACACCCTATACACTAGCATCTACACAACACAAAAAATATCCTCTTACCTAACACTTACTATAACTTTAAACTGCAAACACTTATAGAAACACTCCCACTCCAAATGCCAAAACTTTTGGTATATTCCCAAAGTGTCATCATTGATATACAACCAGTTACTGTAACTCAAAGTACATCCCCTAAACAAGATGAACAGTCAACACTGCTTTGTTAAATAAACTCAGTAGTCAGCAAGGAGTGCTGGCAATAAAAATGCAAAGCAGTACACTTTGTCTTTTGACACTGATGCTCATACAAAACACAATGACACACTAAGGTCAGTGCAGCCAGATTATAACAATTGTAAATATATATACACCCTAAATGCTCAAATGCAATCTTGTTTAGCATGCTCCTACATCAGTATAACCACCATATATGGCCTCAGTAATACCAGAATAACCTGAACACCAGGCTGTGTTGCTGACCACCCACACCAGCTTGGCCTGTCCCATTACAACCAAGTGGCATCCCCTCAGTGTCCCCTCAGAAAACCCTGAATACTTTTTCAAGAGCAGCATTGAAGACTGCTTATTCCCATACTTCTGAAAGTTAGATTATACCAGAAAAGGATGGGGGAATTAAAAGGGGAGGGCTGTACAGCGACCACCCCAAACCAATAAGAGAGGGAGTGAGGGTGAGGTTTTTTGCTGTTCCACTGAAATGACAGTTTAAGTCCCCAAAACTGTATGTAAATGGCAGGAACTCCTGAGGGGTAAAAGGTGAAGAGTGGTGTGGATACAAATGTGTCTGTGTCACAAATACCATTTATCCCTTGATATTGCTGGCCCTACAAAACACAAGGCTGTACCAAAGGCAATATGACCAGTTTATTATATGAATTTTAACACTTACAAGGAGGTTCTAAATGTTTAACTCCAACCTTTTGTAACATACTCATACATCAGTATAACTCCTCATCTGGCCTCAGTAAACCCAGATCAACCCAAGAACTGGGTAGTGTCGCTGACCACTTACACCTGTCCTACTTGCCTGTCCCATTACAACCAATGACATCCCCTCAGTGCCCATTGGATAAAGCCTGACCACTGTCCAAATGCAGCAGTGAAGACTGCTTGCTCCCATATTAGTGAAATTTAGACAGGCCAAGAAAAATGTAAAGAGGCAGAAGGCCACACAATGACTGCCCACTTCACTAATTACATCAGCAGCCCCCCCCCCCCACTTTCCTGGCATTGCAGTGCCTTTTCACAAATTAAACAAGAGACAACTCACTTCTATTAATGGAATTAAATGCTCAAACGCAAAACTCAGGACTATAACACATGAGCCCCACCATAATGGCATTCCTGTGGTAGTGAATTGATACATGGACCCTAATGAGGACCAAAAGCATCTACTTAGAAAGAGCCAGTTCTGGCTAAACTGATGCCAGACAAAATCCCATAGTTGCAAGCCACCCTCTGTGTATGACAGAGTACTACTGCAAATCCCATAACCGAAAAATTCAAGTGTAAAGAGGTCCTAGGACACTTTATTACTTCATAAACTCAGGACTGACATCACTGTGGCCAGGTTAACAGCCACCCCCAACCAGCCTAGATGGCAGTGGACAAAGATAATAAGATACCACTGATCCAGCATTGAAGACATACTGGGTCTGGAAGGGAATGTTATGACATCAATATGTTTGGTCAGTTTGGACCTGGTAATACATCTTAAAACAGAAACATTCAAGATGGGAACCTTAACCCAAATCACCTAGAGAATAGTATAACCCAAAAAGCATAATGTAAAAAATATTTGTCTCTCCATAAATTCCTCAGAACTACTCTGCAACACATTTTCACCCACTGGACCACTCTGCATCAGCCAAAAAAACAGTTTATTCCAGTACTTTAGTTTCCTGCCAGTTAATCAATGTTTACTACATTTCAAACAACAATTATACCCCATAAACTAGGGCCATTGGTGTACTCCAAGTTCCAACTGTAGCCCAACAGGAAGTTACATAGAATAGTTCTGGGCATGTCGACAAAAGTCTCACATCTTGGGGAAGGGTCAACAATGAAAAACAAAAGACTGAGAAGATTAACCCATCTGTTCTTTGGCAAAAAAGGCCCAGAAACTCCACCACAGTAACTTGGCTGTTACTCAACCAACCTCACAGGACCGGTGTGATATAGGTGTACAAGATTTGTGCTGCTGGGGACAACCAGCAATTCTGTAATGGCAGGCAAAAGTTAGTCCAATGTATACTGGATGTAGTGGAGATGTATTTGGCAGAAGGAAGACAAAGTAGTGCCTAGCTGTGGACAACCCACCTTATGAGACACTGAACTCAAAGGAATCTGAATTTTTTTGATATATACCAGACTTTGACCATAGACCGCTTAAATCACAATGCAGTTACCTAAGTGAAGTGAATTTCTTGTTTTGCAGTTCATCTTGGCAGGTTATTGTTACCTCCTAATATAATGCATTCTAACAGATTTTGTCTCCCCTCATCTCCAGACCAGAACAAACCAAGGTGGCCACTAATTCCTCTTAAAATTTGCCTTCATACCAATCCCACCTTGCTGCATCTGTAACTGCTGCAACATATGTGCTGTGACCCCCTTGGCTTTGTCAGAAGGACACACTGCTATATCAGTTACAAAATTTGGCTGCCAGTGATGATCCACTTCTTCTTGCATGAACACAAAACTATAAGATGTGTCTGACTTCCCATAGGCAGAAAGCTAGCTAGGGTCTAAATAAAGCCCTATCCAGAGCCACTGCCCTGCAGGCGGTACTAGGACAGACACACAGTTCTCTTAGGTCTTTAATTCTAACTTTTAGCTGGCAGAAACTGGATGGCACCCTGTAATGATCTAATTTACCTTGCAGCAAATGGCATGTGGAGGCTAATACATCCACTTCTGCATCATAAAGGGTAACAACTTAACTGAGCCTTAATTGGTGGTGTACTGTTAGAATGGCCATATGATGGTATAAATCCACAAACCTATTCAGCACTTAAATAATGTGCCTGGCAATTGGCGATATTGTTTGTGTATTGTGTTCATTTAAAAGATCAATTAATATACAGATAGCTAGCCAAAGATCTTCAAAGTGTCAAATTATATTTACTGCAGAGTCTAAGAAAATAACTTTAGTTTTACTTTAAGACCATTCATGAATACATCTAGGGGAATAAGAAGTGATGTTTTATTGAAATTCACCTGCCATCTTTCCAGTACCAGATCCAGTGGGGTAACTATAATGATACAAACAAAAAAAAAAAGAAGAAGAGATTGTGAACTGAGGACAACTGTTTTGACCTTATGGATTTCTTTGCCTAAACACTCTCTTGCCATGCCTGTCTGCTGAGCAATGAACTTAGATCCCTACAACTAACCCTTCAGTAGAGCCTAAAAGTAAATCTTCTGAACAGACCGATGAAAACCTGTTAGTTGGGTACATATTTTTTTTTATTATGAATCTAAATCATTTCATTTGATAAGGAAATTATTATACAAGTGCCTGCTTGAATCCTTGAGGAAGACCTGATTCTTGCTGAAGTACACCAAAGCTTTGGCTCAGAAGATTTATCAGGCTTTCACCTCCTAAACCCCATACAACCTTCTGAACATATGAAACCCAAACAGACCTATTAACCCATGGGCTTCATGAATCGTCAGACAGTGATGTGGTCTACCCAACTGGACTGAGGAAACATAAGCCAACTGCAATGCCTGTGTGGCAAAAAGGCCAGGATAGGGGCTTCTTTCCCTCTGACTGAAAAGACCTATCTGTGGATTTCCCTAACCTTTTTTTCAGCCTGAATCTACCTCATTGAGTGAATGCCTCTACAACCCCAAAGTATTCATCTATGGCCTGGCTCTATATCTCTAATTCACTGCTGTGGCTGAATCATACCTCTCAGCCTATTAGAGCAAGAAATCTGGACAAAGCCATAACCGGACAAAGGCCTAAAAAGAGGGACGGTTTTTAAATATTGCTCTTACAAATATAGAAAGTTGATAGAATAACAGGTTTTGTATTAGCATAAATTTTCTGAAGGGTATGAAGTCTGAAACTCAAATGTCTGTCATTATTTTCTAACTTCAGTCTTTAATGATTTGCCACTGGTTTTCCAGAAAAACACAATTTTATGAAAAATGGACCACAAATATGAGGCAAAAATCTGGACATTCTGCAAAAATCTGTATAGTTGAGAGGTATGCATTGCAGTACCTGAGGGATCTGCTGATGACTGAATACTTCATACTGCTATATTTGTATCTTTTCCTGTTTTTTACTATGAATTCTTGGGAACTCTCTCTTTGTCTGAGACCAAGGATTTGATGACTTGCTGAATTCCCTGCCTAAATGGACTCTTGAGAGGTGTCTTTTCGATATTATGGCTTTCCAGTTAAAAATTCTTTGACTAAGGCTTCTGCCTGATCCAGCTCCAGCCACCTAGGCTGCAAACTCTCTAGCACAGGCATGTACCTAGAATAGGACATAGTATTGATCAAACAACAGAAAGTAGCTCACCCCACTACTGCAATGATAAAAGCCCAGTTTAACTCACCCAAGAAATGAAAGTGGCTAAGGCTTCCATGCTACCTAGATTTTCTTTTCTTTGTTTTTCCAGATTCTACTGTTTGTTTGCTTTAAACTCAAATGAAAGAAAGAGGGAGATAATGTACCACAACAACATACAAGAAATGCTAGTAAGTTGGATTGAGCCTAGAACCTCAATAAAGGCAAGTATTAAACAGGGAACCTAAAGTGTGACACTACCTAGCATGACTTTTCCCTTATATGATGGTAACAACCTATGTAGTGAAACCAAATGATTGTTAAGGCAATTCTTCCTCTATAATAAGGCCCACAAAAGGAAGGAAGGGATTTTTTTCCTGACCCCCCCCCCATTTTGAGGTATGTATGTAAGTGGGAGGTCTACCTCTTTTTTGTTGTTTGTTTATTATTACTTATATATATATATATATATAATGTGTATACCGTTGAAGGTGGTAAGGGTGCTACACTGCTTTACATGTAGTGGACGTTTTTCCAGGGTTAAGGATATGTTTGGTTATGAATCTGTCATGTCAACAACTCTTATTTATCCAGAGATGAAGGTTTAGTTCCTTTAACCAAGTATTTGAGGTATCACTTGTTCAGTGAAGGCACAGCAGGTGTTGAGGGTTTTATCTTACATAGCTTAAAAGACTAGACACAGATCCCTATGATGAAGTCTTTAAGAGACTGAGAGTCAATTGCCAGTCTGTCCTAATAGCTCAGATTTTTTAGACCTCTGACTTTTAGTTAAGAAACAGCTGTCTCTTGTTTGAGATATATGTTTTGACAAATGCATACCAAAAGGTGCATTATATCCAACAATTAGTTTGATAAGATATGAGTAAAATAGAATTAAGACTTCTTTGTACAAGGTGAGATACCTTTGTAAATTTGATAAGCTAGAAAAAAGGCATTCAAAGTCACTGTAGAGAAATGCTGGTCAAACATAAAGGAATAAATACAGGAGAGCTGAGATCCTTTACCACAGTGTCTGATTGGAGAGGTACAATGAGGGTACAATGATCTCTAATTAATATACAGATTTTTAATATCATTGTTTTATCCTTACCAATTTGCTAGAGTTACATGCTTATATTAGCTTACTTTTATGACAGGGTATTGTCTGAAACTCATATGACTGGCATAGTGAGTATCTTCAGTGCTAATAACTTGCCAGAAACCAAACATTGTATGGAACATATCAAAATAAAAAGGATAATGTCATGTTGAAGCACTGCGGTGGTGGTGCTGCAGTAGCACTGTTGCCTCACAGTTAGACGTTGCCCATTCGATTCTCAGTTAGAGCGTCTTCTGTGTGGCAACATGCGTGAATGGGTGTTCCTTCATTGAAGGTTGTGCGTTAGGCCTGGCAAGCCAGCATGTAAAAATCTGCTGCCAATCATTAGCGGACCGGAGTTCTGCTGTGGTGACCCCTAACCGGGAAAAGCCGAAAGACACAATGTCATGTTGAAGCATTCTGACAGCTGAAAGGTATGCCTCTCTGTTGTATCAAGTTATGAGACATGTTCCTCATCCTGAGTCTTAAAGAATCCATCCTCCTCACACAGTCACATAAAAAGAGTCTGAACACTCACTGTAATGACTTTTTTATACGTCTATGGTAAATAATACTAAATGACACAAATTCACCAATAGAGTTTATTTTATTTATTTATTTAAAGAAAGTAGCACATTTAAACCATTATGTAAACATCCTATTTAAAGCTGTTAACCAGCTGTTAACCAGCTGTTAATAAGTGTCAACATTTACCCGTTTTCCCCCATAATGTAAGATAGCACTCCACCTTTGGAGATGAAACTATGTTCTTGCCCTCTTGAATAGAAAAAATAAAAGCATGGAAAAAGATGGACTCAAATCTCCACAATACAAACCACTTACAACAGTTGGCTGAAATAAACATAATATTTATCATAGCCAACAAAATGAAACTACCCACACAGACAGCACTACAAATTAATCAATATTACAAATCAGAAAGGAAGAAAAATGACCCCAGAAACCATTAAACTAAACCATTAAACTAAGTGATATTTCTGTAAAACTAGTATATATAAGCCAGAGCACCCTAGCAATGCAAAATACACACAGCAAACCAACGATAACTTCACCTGTCACTTTCAAACTAAGCAAAGGTTGGAACTGTTTAACTACTAATACAAATCCTGCAAGCCTACCTCTATCAACTTCTAGTGCATGCAGTCTGGACAACACTAGCTGATGGGGAAAAAGGCCTAGAAACAGGGACAAATTTTAACTATTGCGATTATAAAATGTTAAAGTCATTAGAATAAAAAGTTTTGCCACGTTTAACTTCTGAAGGGTTTAAAGCTAAAATTCAAATGTTCATATTATTTAGTTACTTCAGTCATAATACTGTCGGCAGGATCAAGCTTTTATTTAGTTATTTTTTATTTACATATTTTTTGAGAAACAGGAAAAATGTGAGGTGGAATCCAAACATTTTGCCAGTACTGCAAAGCCAATATGTATGCAGGAGAACATAGTAACAATATCGTGATTCTTCTAAAATATCAGTGTATATGAAGTTACTAAAAGACCCAGCCTGAGGCGTATGTCATAATTCATAAAGGAAGAAGACAATCATCAACTAACACTCTTAATGACTTGAATGGAGGCCTAACTAATACAAAAGGAATGGGAGGAGAAACCTTTAGAAGGAACCCTTGACTAGTTAAAAATAAACATAATATGTGATCTAAATTCCCAGGAAGAATGACCCTGCCCTAACAGGAGGTGGAAAACTGGCTTCCCAATAGAAAGAGATGAGTAAGCAACATGGAGGGAATTTAACCATGAAACTGGGCAAAAGTCTCTGAAGGGGGAACTGACCTGGATCACCTCTTGTCTATTACACGTCTCATCCATCTTAAATTTGTGGATCCAGATCATATCTGAGACCTCTGTGCAAACTATATCATCTTATCGAAGGAGGGATAGGAGCTCACTAACTCTGAAGGCTCCTCCATATAAGGAGCAGAATAGGAAGACCCAAACTGATATGGAAAGAGGATCCTTGAACCATAATTGGACCTCTTTTATAAGGACCTTCCATTCCCATTAGGACTCCACCTATCAATTGTCTCACCAAAAACTTTGTCCCAACCTTTCAAAACCCTAGCAACAATCCATAATTTATTTAAATCTTGCAGGCCAAACATTTTGGCTAATAGGGTGAGAGCTAACAACTGAATGTATATGGACCTAAATGCTTGTCTACATTTGCATTTGTGAGTTACATAATGTGAGATGACCGGAGGAGATCACCTCCTTTCAGGGGGAGAAAGGCTAAAAAATTGCCAGGAAGATAGTAGGGCCAATCTAGAAGCCTATTTAGTGCTATTAGCATTATTATATTAGTATTCATCAAGTCGTGCAAATGCATTTCGATGAATACTGGTCAATCATTAGGTATTCGATATTATGACATTTCGATGTCGTGATATAGACCCTAAGCCATACTGCCTTTGAAATGATATGTCTCCCAGACATTAAAGAAATATGTAAGAGGGGGAAAGCTTAAGAGTTTTTTTTTTAACCAAACAACCATGAAATATGTGAAACCAAGCATCCATTTATTCCAGCTATGTATGCAGACTATACTAGATTGCTTATGACCCATAGATGCTACAGCTGCCATGCGATCCTTGTCAGCCCCCTACACACACACACACACACACACACACACACACACACACACACACACACACACACACGCACTCGGTTTTGAAATTCAGCTGCACTCTGTCTGGGTCAGTTAGGTTGAGAACATACATGAACTCACCTTTCATAATTTTTATCTTTAATAGCAAGGAATATATCTGGTGCCTGGGCAGGTCTGGTCTGGGAAGGGGATACAAATGATTTACCCAGTTTTATCTTATTCATTGAAGCCTGAGTCCTTAAGGAAGGGGTGGAATTCTGTATCCTGGCAACCTTCTCTCTGCAAACTCCAGAGACCTTAGATGAACTGCTACCTTGCTGAGGATGCCCTAAACCCTTATCAGTCACTAAGTCAAACAACCTAGGCCTGCCATCTTCTCACAGGGTTTCTAAACACTTGAGGTATTCACCGCAGCGTTTAAATGGTCAGATAAAATACAGCAAAGAAGTTTATGAATTGATAGGCACTAGCCCAAGCTTTACATACAAAAGAGAGAACAACCTTAAGCAATTATTATGTTATAAATATGTTAATATGAAAAGGGGTGCTAAGACACCAATAGGAAGATTAGGGACTGTGCCTTGTCTGAATTGTGTACATTGTAATGATATTAATACAGAACAATTTTTTATACATCCTTTACGTTGTAAATCATTTGAGTTTAGAGCTAAAGGGACATATAATACAGCTAATGTTGTCTGTTTTGCTAACTGCATACAATGCAGTTGCTTTTATACAGGT
Source organism: Protopterus annectens (assembly GCF_019279795.1). Lineage (NCBI taxonomy): Eukaryota > Metazoa > Chordata > Ceratodontiformes > Protopteridae > Protopterus > Protopterus annectens. The sequence goes on along the minus strand of NC_056727.1, from coordinate 1,092,223,852 downwards.
AAGACCAATCAAAAATGAAAGAACAGAATTCACTCACATCTTTCAGATATACGGAGAAATATTGCAACAAATGCCCTTGCCAAACATATACATAATAATGACTCTACACATAGATTTAAATTCAAAACTTTGCAAGTAATTCATCAGAATCCTAAGGGTGGTGACCTAGTGAATAAAACTGAGTTAATTGAATATAAATGGATTCATTTTTTTCTGAGTAGACCACCTTCCAGGTTTAAATTCTGATGTCGGTATCAAACCTATTTTAAAACATAGACATGAATTAATCTCAGCTTTTTAGCTGTTGTGTATATTATTTTTATAGTACTATTTTTATAGTTTTATATATATATATATATATATATATATATATATATATATATATATATATATGTATTTATTTATTTATGAATATTATATCTATTATATGTCTAAGAGATAGGGCATTTTGATTTAGTTAGATAGATTAATTGATTATGTGAGTGGATTGGTTGAACTGTTTTTTAAAAGAAGGAATTTATGCTGTTGATTTTATGCATTGAAAAAGAGTTCTACTCAAAAGCTTTGCTGTATTTTATCTGACCATTAAAACACTGCGGTGAATACCTAAAGTTTTGTGCTTTTGTTTTACGTTTCTACTTGGGATTCTTTGGCCTTAAGGCGCTTTTGTGTTTTTATTGGTTTCTAAACACTCTGCAATGCATTCCTCTTTCTGATTAGCCTGAACCAAACTTGTCCTTGATAAGCTCTCAAAAACATTACCTTGATTGCCCATATCTAGCTGGTCAGAATCCAATGTCAGCAATGGGGTTGCAATGTTGCCACCTCCAAAGGACGCTGGTTTGTTTGATCTGGAAGTCTCTGGCAACTGGATATATTTCTATTTGCTGTGGAATGGCCATATGAGCACAATGGTCTTAAACTTTCCCCAACAGCTTCTTCAAAAAGGGACCTGACCTGAAATGTGATCTATTCTCACTGGGCTTTCAACTCATTTGTTTAAGCCATTGTACTTGGGGGGGGGAGGTGACTAATTTACTCTGGCATACTGGACTTTAAAGCATCATTTGATATTTAAGAAAAAATCTATAATTAAGTATGTGCATCTGACTTTGAACACCTGCAATATCTTTAATTAGTAGTAATACATGGAAGCTGACCTTGAAAATGCTCTGAAACCATGTCTGTCCCACAGTATGCCCTGTCACTTTATAGTGAACTGCTTATGGTTATGAAGTGCAGCATTTTAAATATCCCATGTGTTTCCAGTGGATTTGTTAGAGATCTATTATTACTGATGAGCACCCTTATTCATAGGTTCATAGGTTCATAGGTTCATACTAGGCTATCTGCCTGAGGGCATTTATAAGCCTAGCCCATAGTTTTGTGGCTTACGCCACCCCTTTAGTTTGGAGAAACTATGCCCATTATTTTGCTGTGCCTCTGTCGAGCAGTGACACTGAGGTAACCCCTGGGGTGTATCTGCGATCTCCCATCCATTGGTCAAGATTCCTCTTGAACAAGGCCAGTGAGGTGCTCTGCCTCACATAAACCGGGATTTTGTTCCACAGCATAGGGAGTCTTTGGGTGATGAATCTATCCCTCCAGCACGTCCTATTAATAACCGTGTCGAGGTTTAAGTCTCCCGCCCTTGTGGCTCTGAGGGATCTAGATTTTTTTGAGATGAAGCATGTTCATCAAATCTGGGTTTGACATGGCCTTGTATGTCAGGCATAGGTCACCTCTGAGCAAGCGGTAAGCAACTGAGTATAACTGGAGTTCTTTCAGTCGGGCAGCATAAGACAGATTTTTGAGACCCTTTATCCTTTTGGTGAGGAACTTTTGTGGCCTCTCCAGCTGCTGCAAGTGTCGGGTCAGATACATTCGAATGGGGCATTGTACTCGATCATTGGTCTGATGAGTGATGAGTATAGGGAGACTATGACTTCCCTTGATCTAGATGTGAATCCCTTCATGATAAGGTGGGCAATGTAGAAGGTCTTCCTAACTACTTTAGCAATATGAGTGTCGAATGAAAGGCTACTGTCAACCTGGGTTCCCAGGTCCTAATAACTTCTTCTGTGTTCAGGGGATTGCCACCTATATGGTAGCTAGGGGTAACCTTATTTTTCCCGAAGGGTATGACTATGCATTTCTTGGCATTTAACTTTAGGCCATGGTTCTGGCACCAGTTATCCATTTCTGTGAGACCCTTCTGAAGGATATCTGTGTTGGATGTGTTTTCAACTACGGCGCCCAGTTTGCAGTCATCTGCAAACTTTGTCAGCCATAACCCTCCTTTGTTTGCTTGTACTTCAGAAAAGTAGATGCCAAACAAGAGTGGGCCCAGGACTGAGCCCTGTGGGACACCACTTGTGACAGGCTTTGAGTCTGACATGGCGCCAGCAACTCTGACCCTGTGGGTTCTGTCACTCAGCCAGTTTGCAACCCATCTTGTAATGTATGGGTTTACATTTAAGTTGATGAGTTTTTCAATGATACCTGAGTGAGGTATTGTATCAAAAGCCTTCGCCAGGTCTAGGTAGGCTGTATGGACTGCCTTTCCCTTGTCAATGGCCTTGGTGACTGTTTCGAAAAAGTCAACCAAGTTTAAAAGGCATAATCTGCCTTTGACAAAGCCAAACTGGGTTGGATCCAAAGTCTGCAAGTTCCCTATGTCTTTATTTATGAGATCCATTATGATCCTCTCCATGGCTTTGCAGATAAGGCTTGTCAAGCTAATGGGACGGTATTTTCCAGGGTCGGTGGAGGCACCGCCTTTGTGGAGTGGGACCACAGTCGCTGTGCGCCACTCCCTGGGTATGTATCCGGAGGTGAGACTAAGATTAAACATCTGTCCTAACTGTGGGTTTAATTCCTCGTTGAGTTCATGGAGCACACAGCCGGGGACACCATCAGGTCCCATGGATGCTGTGTTCTTTGCCTTGGAGAGAGCAGTTCTCACCTGGGCGTTAGAGATGTTTGGGGGCTACAATCATTTGGTATAGATATCTCTCCTTTAGGGGAGGAGTTTGCACTGAACCTGTCAGCCAGTATGTTGGCAATGTCTGTAGGATCAGTAATCTTCACATCATTTTGAACTAATTCTGAGCATATCTGGGAGTTTCCTCCTAGGTTTCTGACATAGCTAAAGAATGCCTTATGGTTGTCTTTAGAGTCCTTAGCTATTTTTTCTCAAAATTAGCTTTGGATGATTTTATGAGAGCTCTTAGCTTTTTACTTATAGTGATCAGCGGTGTCTTACCTTTTAAGGATTTTGCTCTATCTTGTAGTAGCTTTCTCCTTTTGTTGTAGAGTTTGTTTATGGCTGGGGTCCACCAGACTGACGCTTGCCTTTGGTACAAAGAGTCTTTGTTTTGCTTGGGATTGCCTGATCCATGCAGCCCTGCAGGTGCTGGTAGAAGGCATTTGTAAGTGATTCAGCAGTTTGAGTAATGTTAACCTTGCTCAGGGTCCTTAAAGGAGACCACACTAGTCTTTAGAAGTGTGAAGTCGGCTTCGAGAAGTTCTTTACTGTGGTCTTTTTCATTTCGGGTGGGGGCGGGATGAGGACCTCCAGCGAGATTAGTTTGTGATCAGATCTCACCAGTGAGGGGTATACTTCCAGCGTTGAACATTGTGCTCCCATGTTCGTGATGATGAGATCAAGTATGTTTTCTCCTCTTGTGGGGATGGTGACTAGTTGTTCCATGGCATTTGAGTTTATGAATTCCAGGAACTTTTGGGCTAGAGTGTTTGGGCTTGAGTAGTGTTCCCAGTCTATATTAGGGTAGTTGAAGTCACCTAGTATGATGGTGTTCGGAGATACATTTATCCCCTCCAGTGTTTTCAGGAAGGCCATATGAGGTTCCTGAGTTCCTGAGTATTGTTACACATAATATAAAAAATGTTCCACTTTTGGAAATGGGAGGTAGAAAACGATGTGGTGACTACCACATTCATTATAAACAGCAAAATCCCCTTGAACTGGTGATATGTACCATGTAACCCTAGCTCTAAACACTTTTCTTCAGAGTCAAGAGCAAATTCAGAAATAATCAGTGATACTCATCAGTGCCATAGCTGACTCATTTAGCACCTGGTGCTGGTCCCCAAAATGCTGCCCCACAGTAGCCAATCTACACCTCCCCCACCAGTTCTTCATAGAGCAAAAAGAAAAGAAAAAAAAAGACTTTGGCTTATAGTAGAATGCCAACTGGTGCATCAGTTCCTGCAGCTACCAATCCATGACCCTTACCTCAGCTCTTTGACTGAGCAAAAAAAAAAGACTTCAGAACAAACTGTGGAAAGCTGATTGGTACAACCCCCTAACAGCAAAAAAGGAAGAGAAAAAAGGAACATTAAACTGCTTTTCTGTGCCAGCATTTCAGTACTTAGAAAAGCAGTGCCTTCTACAGGAACTCTTGATCATACCTTTGACACTCTGCACTTGGGGTAGAAGGGCAGTTGTTCCCCTTTGCTTCACCCTTATTACGCTACTGATACTCAAGGACACTTTAAACAATATTAGTACTCCAAACTTGGGACATTGACAAAATAAGAACAATGAGTTGTAACATACATTACTGAAGTAAAATGTGTCTGTAACTCTCATTTTTGTCATTATTTATTAATTATAAGCTATCACCATTTCTCCCAAAATGCAAGTGTTAGGAGAAATTTGGAGAGGAAAGAGCTAAATTTTATCAAAACAAGGAAATTCCAGAAAATACAGACAGTTGAGAGGCCGTGGTGGTGCAGCGGTTAGCATTGTTGCCTCACAGCAGAGGTTCTCCCGTTTGATTCTCAGCTGGAGCGTCTTCTGTGCAGAGTCTTCATGTTAACCCTGTGGTTGAATGAACGTTAAAGACCTGCAGGTAGGGGCGTGGATGCACATTCTTTGAAGGTTGCATGCTAGGCTGGCAACTTGACACTGTAAAAATCCACTAACAATCATTAGTGGACTGAAGTTCCGCTGTGGCGACCCCTAACCAGGAAAAGACAGTTGAGAGGTATGCATGAAACTTAAATATATATATATATATTTTTTTTATTATTAGGGATCCATGCACATGGGGATAAGAAAATTGCTGTCAAATTAAACTGCCACTCAGCCTGAGTGAGCACAGGCTGACACCATTCCTAGGTACCAATCATAGTGTGTCTGCAGCAACAACATCTTAGAATGCTGATGGCCAAAACACTACCTATGTTTGAAAATCTTGAGTGTGCTGCCTTATGCTGAAAGTGCTTGCTTGCCTTCCTGTTTTATATATATATATATATATATATATATATATATATATATATATATATATATATATATATATATATATATATATATATATATGAGTCTACTTTTGTAGCCTGAGTTACCATAACACCGAACTGCATATGCTTGAGACGACAACACTGAATGTTCAATTTAATGAACATTTAGAACATTCCAATTTTAACATGGGAAAATGGTCAGTTGGCCATCACCACAAATAAAACAAACTGTAGCAAATAAAACCCACCCAAGTGGGGGGCTAAGCCCCCCACACCCCCAACTAAATATATCAACTCAGAGATCGCACAACAGTATGGAAAAGGGCACAGTTCACCATGTTGGTCAGCTGGCTGTTTTCCAGTGTTAAAATTACTATGTTCTGAATATTTGTTAAAGTGAATGTTCGGTGTTGCTGTCCCAAACATATGCAGTTCAGTGTTATGGAAATTCGATCTACAGAAGGCGACCCATATATATATATATATATATATATATATATATATATATATATATATACATATATATATATATATATATATATATATATATATATATATATATATATATATATATATATATATATATAATATATATATATATATATATATATATATATATATATATATATATATATATAATATATATGTATATATATATATATACAACAACACAGCAGCACAACACAGACGAAACAAAACAGACAGGCAGCTGCACAATGTCCACCAATCAGAAATGTATATACATAGTCAGGCAAAAAAGTTCCAGAAAAAATATATTATATTTATATTTTGTCCCACAGTCCTATATATATATATATATATATATATATAAATGGCATTATCATATCATATGTGAATATACATTTTTTTTTTTTTATGGGGATATATATATATATATATATATCTGCTGGTATAAACAAACATCCCTAATCCACAGAGCCATAGTTCATGCAAATTGATTAAATAAACATGCAAGTTTTTTTTTTTATTTTTATTTTTTATATAATAGAAATGTAATAACGGTATTATGGACAAGTCTCCTTTAACACAAACCCTCTCCCCTTTAACCAAAAAAAAAGACAAAAAAGGCAATAGCAAACTTTTTTAAATGTATTGTTAACAAATAGACTGGAATTTAATGACAATTCTGCTATCTTTGTTCTGAAGTGGAGCATTTAATGACACTTATCTAGATAGGTCACAGGGCAAAAGTGGTGCTACAAGGGAGAAAAATGCCACTGCTCTGCTGAAATGTGACTGATGAGAATTGAAGGCATATATAAATCCATCTCAAAGCCACACCCCTTTGAATGCTACAAGCTCATGACAAAGTGTTTTGTCCATAACATTTTCAGTCTTCCAGTTATGATCCAATAGGACAACCTGTTAGAAATCATGCAGTGTAACCTATTCTTGGAAATTCTGATGCTGATAGCCATTGTCTTGCCTCTTTGATATTATTGTTAAGGACTCTTTGCTCTACACCAGTGAGTTTGTTTATTTTTGATGTTTTATACGTTCATAGGTAATTAATAGGCTAATGACCCTGAAGGGCCTTTTTAAGCCTGGAAATGCTTCTCAAATATATTTGACAGGTTTTGATACCCGTTATTATATTGGGGTTATAGCATGGATATGGGTGATTGAGCATTTACAAGCAGGTCTGTATTACTACATCGAAAGACCTTTACATTGAACACCTCTCCATCAACACAAAACCATTGAACGTCACTTCAGTGAATCGTCGAATTTTTCCCAGGGCAAGGTAACAACTGCCCCATACCACAACAGAACACACACCACACTAAATCAATCCCACCCAAGTGGGGATCTTCGCCCCACACCCACGACACTCCCCTAACTATATATACTAACTCCAAGATTGCATTACAGTAGGGAAAAGGGCAAAGATGTGGAGTTGACCTTACCCTGGGAAAAATTCCACAATTTGCGGAATGGTTTCATGTCAATGGAGAGGTGTTCGATGTAAAGGTATTTTGACATAGTAATATAGACCCTTTATAAGCTTCTGCTTTCTAATAGTGGTATAGGTAGTGGACCAGGGTAAATTTACAATTCCCCATCCACTGATCCAAATTGTGCTTGAATAAGAGTAGGGAGGAACTCTGCTTCACGTGGGTGGGATGCCTGTTACAGAGAAGGCATAGTCACTAAGACACCTACCTTTTCTCCAATGTCTTATTTATGTTTCAGACAAGGTTCAGGTCCCTAGATTGGGTGCTTCTAATGCAATTTGTTTTGCAGATGTGCAACAGGTCCATAAGGTCTCAATCAGAGGATGCTTTGAAGGCTGGCCATAGACTGCCTCTCAGCAGTCTGTAGGAGCACCCAGTACAAGGATAAGGCTTTGAGAAAGTCCATGTAGGACATGTTGTCCACACCATGTACTCTTTTTGTAAATAACCATGGAGGATGCTTCAGTTGTCACACATGCCTGGCCATGTACATACCAAAGGGGGCATAGTAGTAAATGATTGGTCTAATGAGGGCAAAGTATAAAGGAATAGTGACATCTCTGGAATAAGTTGCACAAAGTAGTATGATTTCTTTACTACGGCAGACACATGATGGTCAAAAGCCAAGTCACACTCTACATGCATTCCCAAATCACTGACAACAAGGTCAGCACTTTGGGATGTATTATCAGTTCAGTAACTTCCAATGCTGGTTGTGTTATACCTAATTTTATGAGCTTGTCTACAATGCATAACTGGGGTATTGTGTTGAATGCTTTGACTAGGTTGAGGTAGACAGTTTGCAATGTTTTGCTCTCATTGATTACTTTGATGACTTTCTCAAAAGAGTCCACCAGGTTAAGTAGGCATGCTATGCCCATTTTTTTGTAGTTATAGATTTCAGAAACTGTTTTTAACTAGTGGTTAGCTAAAATGGCTGTCTAAAATAGTCAGTGTGCTGTCAAATGTTATCTGTTTCCTGAAGCATTCTATTTTATATTTCCCTTTGCAAAGCTCAAAAGTCAAAGTCAAGTCAAAGTCAAAGTAAACTTTATTGTCATTCAACCATAACCAAACCCACGTTACAGCTGAACGAAATTAAAAAAAAAATTAGAAATTAACAAAGCTGTGCATTGTCTGGGTCTATGACAATGGATCGAATAGGAAAAAGATAAATTTGCTGTAAGAACGAAAATGCCATTCATAGAAATTCATTTTCTGAGATCACGGTACAGTGAAAAATAGAAAATGTGCCCTTTCCTCACTGTAGTGCGATCTCGGAGTTGGTATATATATTTAGCGGGGGGTGTGGGGGTGCAGCCCTCCACTAAATGGATTTCTATGAATGGCATTTTCATACTTACAGCCATTCTATCTTTTTCCTATTCGATCTGTCATCAACCCACATTGTCTGTGTATTCATTATACAGTATCTTTCATTTATTTTAGTAAATAACTTTATTTATTTAATTTCAAAAGCTTTGGCCAATCATTTATGTGATAGAAGGCTACTGCCATATGTTGGTGTGTGAGGACTGCTGGCATCCATTTCTGAAAAGGGCAAAACTACTCAGCTAAAGCTACCATAACTATTTATACTTCTCTTGGCTTTTTTTTAAAAATGGTGTGAAAAATCAGTCAATCAGTCAATTAATCAATGTGGCTTGTGGTTGTAACTACCATGGAAAAAAGAAAGGGGTTGTAGCACTGAAAGGCATTACTGGCCCCTCCTAGGAATTACTGTGTGTATATGTGTGTGTGTGTGTGTGTGTGTGTGTGTGTGTGTGTGTGTGTGTGTGTGTGTGTGTGTGTGTGTGTATGTGTGTCTTTTTTTTCCACGCAGCTGACCATCAGCTGTTACCAGTGTCTCTTCCACATTCTCTTCCACATTGCCTGGTTTATCAACCCCTCTTGACTCTCTTCCTCCCTACCAGACTAACACCAAATTAGGGTTGGGACCAACAAGGAGGCTGAGGCAACCCAGGGCAATGCCATATTGCTGTCGTGGGAATATTTTTCTATTTATCCCTGACACTGCATGTGCCCAGTAACACAAAGAACACTGGTGTTGGACAGAGCCTCCCACTTTTGCAAGGGGCTGATGTTAGCAGGATGCTGTCCACCCTCAGACAGCTCTTTATGTTTCTTTCCCTAGTCTAGGAACATTAATGAATCCAGCTTGGCAATCAAGGCATTATAATAAAGATGAAAAAAAACTGTTCTCAACAAAGACCAGAAAATTGTTAACATAACCGGTCCCAGTGAAAGCAGATGACATTTCATCATGACTTCATCAAGACCATAAAAAAAAAAAACTCAGCTTGACGGATGTATGTAAGGATTAACCTGATCAACAAACAGTAAATAAATAAAAAAATAAATAAAAGCTTACATAATATCTATTTTACTTGAAGAACCGTGGCCATGGCCATAATATGCATTTTGTACACTGTTCCAGATTTTGACCATTTGTCACACATTGCTATGTTCTGTGTTCCACCTTGGCCTCTTAGCGTGGTTGAGACCTATGCATATGCTGTGAAGAGGTCATCTGAGTCATCTGTGAAAGTCTGAACTAAACATTAGGGTCAACTATGCAGCCACTTGCAGACAGCACAAAGGGGCAGAAACAGCTGAGCATTCTTAGTTTCATTGGAGGAATCACTGGGAAAAAGACAGAAAACAGGTTAGCAGAATAAACCATTCAAAGAGACAGAGTAACACCTAAAAATATTATTTGGAATTAGTGATACTGATCATCTGTTAAAGTAATAGTAAAAATAAAAGTAGGCTTTTACCGTTGTCAATAGAGTTAGTGAGAGGAAGGTCATGAGAAAAATACAAGCAGAACTGATTTGATTAACCATGGCTAAGGAAGGAATTGCTTAACAGAAAGTGAGTCAAACACTTGGAACACCTACAAGTTGATATGAAGTGTGGGATCTAGAAAAGGATGCACAAAAGGCACAGTTAGGAGCGATACACATTGCAGAGTGAGGAATTAGTGACTATAACAGCAACACAACAGACTTAGTGTTATAAACAAATGCCTGTCTCTAGTGGCAAAAGTGCTGGCTGCTGGTCAAGATGAGCACCTGGTTTTATCTGGTATTGACAGGTGAACAGCACTGTCATTGAAGATTCAGGTACATGCTAAATATCAAAAATGACAGACACCAACCGTATAAGATTAAACTGAAAACAACAGAAATGATCTGCTATAGCTGAGTGGAACATGCAAAGAGCATTGTCTTCCAAGAACCAACAATATAAGTTTAGCAGATATGATTTTACATCTGGCACATACTCTAAACGTTATAATGCACAAACATACTTTTAGAAGGATATTTATTCAAATAGTACTTCTTTAATATGAAAATGATGGATCAGCTTAAAATGTCCATGATTTTATATATATTTACATATATATATATATATATATATATATATATATATATATATATATATATATAATTTACAGTGTGCGATACTTTTAGATGAAATAAACTTCGAGAGTGTTACACCACAGGTGTAGTGTAAATCATTGCAATGAATTGTTATACTTCACCATTAATCAGGCAACCAACTATGAAATGGAAAACACCTAAAATAAACCAAACATTTTTTTCAGGGGAAAAACTGCAAGTCTGCATTGACCCCAACAATTCAGCGTATACATACTGCCTCCAATGACATTCTGTCTTTGAGAAAGAGCATATCACTGTAGGTTGTTTCTGTTTTATAGTTATATATCTTATTAACATAATTCTATACTTTGTAATTGTCACAGAGAAGGACACAATAGTACTGTTTGATGGACACACATAACCCAAAACAGATAAAACAAAATTTATACCATGTTCATTACTAGTCTGGGGTTTTGACAGTACTAAGGTGCATTGTAAGGGTTCCTCAGTTGCCATCCCGAGAACTAGGCTACTCAGAATTTCTGTTTTAAAGATTCACAGACTTTATCACCACCTCTCAGATAAAGTTTAAAGCTGTCCTGTGAAGGAAAGATGGACTTTTTGTTCTTTATACACATGCAGTAGGCAACAGGGGATCAATACATTGTGTTAAAAGAATCACTTATACATAGCACATACTGCAAAAATCATAAATGACTTTCCACATGTTTTCAGCTTGTATGGTATTAAACCAAATTGTTCTCAGTCTCCTTACCCATGTCATGCACAACAAAGGTAAGGAATGCCCAAAACATCCATCTAGGGACCCCCTTCACCAGCCCAAATATATATATATATATATATATATATATATATATATATATATATATATATATATATATATATATATATATATATATATATATATAGTATGTCCCCATGTACTAAAAGAGTAGGTCCATGTAATCCTTGAAAGTGTTCCTTCTCTCCTCTATCACTTCCTGTATTACTATACTTGCTCTTAGTGGAAAAAGCAGCAGAGGGACTTTGCTTTGATGCAGTTCTTAAATCTTAGACAAGTCCCCACCTCCCTTATACAAAAAAAATGCAGTTTTTGACCCCATCTCCAGACAGGCAGTATAGTAGACCCACCTGATAAAGGCAGGTATTTTTTAGCGAGCCTATAATTCTGCCATGCTTTCTACAAAAAAAAAAATATATACTCTAGTGCATTGTGTTTAGTAACCTGTATTTTATTATTCCTAAACATATTTATAGGCTAAGCTAAGACTAGTACTGTTGACAGCATCAGAATGTATTACAGCTTGAGGGCCAAGGACTAAGAACTGTCGACCTCTTTGTTCATTTGGTATTAATGGCTTATGTGCATCTTAATAAAGTGACTGCAGACTGTTTTGGTAAGAAAGGTGTTTTTGCTTTAGTAGATAAAATACATTAGAGTAGCATGTTAAGTGGTTTAATCTAAACTGAGGGAATTCTTGGGAGATCATATTTGACATGTGGTAACAGCAGACTGTGAAACCTTTTGCAAGTCTTTAATTTGGGTCCTGTATATACGCATGCTTGGATTACTGGCATTCTGTGATTGCAGAGCACAGCGTGAAGAGCTCATACATGGCCAGGCATATTTGTCAGAGGAATATGTTGCCTTTTTCATAGAGAATAAATGTGAGAAATTATAGCCATAAACTATATCACACAATATATAGTTAGAGTGGCAATTTATTAGCTTTCTACAAGTGACTAAGAGAACCAAACAAACATATATGCTCCTTTTTTGGGTGATTTGTATTACATTCATGCCGACTCACAGTAACTGACTATACTTTCAGTGCTTACTGTCTCCTTTTACTTATGCACTTGTGTTTCTTAAAAATTAGGCACATTTAGAGATGCTCACATATCACATACATGAATACACAAATCTTTATGCAATTTTGGGGCCCACCAGTTCAGCTAAGACACTTGTTTGGGAAGTAGAAGGAAACTGCAACACCCACAAAAAGATCACATAGACACAGGGAGAGGATGAGTACCTTATAGAAAACATCTCAGCTGAGGACCTACCTAGAGACCACTGTCTAGCAGTTCCACTAAGTGTTGGGCTACTATGCCACTCTGCATAGCTAAAAACACACACACACACACACACACACACACACACACACACACACACACACACACACACACACACACACACACACACACGCACACACACACACACACGTACACATAGTGTATAGTGTATACGCCACACATTTTTTTCTCAGTGATCACAGTAACCACAATAGCTTTCACCCAGAGAGATAACTATTACTGCCCACCAGAAACATTTACACTGCACCACTTTTTTTCTGCAATGTTCTTCAGCTGTGTTAATAAAAGTAAGACTTCAATTTCAGTACAATATCCACAGCTATTGTCAGAAGAACTGACTTCATCTCTCTCCTCATTAAAAGCTGATACTGTGAGCTTAATCGGCTGTAGTAATTTTGTGTAACTTGCTCTACAACTTAGCTATACCTTATCCTGTCTTAAGTCTCATTGCTGCAACTCTTACTCCAATAGCTCCCAGCCTGTCACCATGGAAACATGAATGCCCAGCTTGTTCCAGCAACATTCTAGCCTAGAAACAAAAGACTTGGGTGGCAGTTAACAGCTGCTTGTCCTTCCTAGTATATTCACAGCCCTACCTGTTCAAAACATCCTTTGTTAAGTTTCAGCTTAATTATTTTTGCCTCCTATGTGGCTGTATTGCTAACATGGCTGTAGTTAACAATATCTCTCCCTCAAATTAGAGAAGGATACCAGATTCATTTTGACTTCTTAATCATTTTCTTTTATGTATCCATAGTCAGTGTCTCTAGTACTATCATTAGATATGACTACTACTCCCCATGAAACATAATACTTCTCTGGTCTTCAGTCTGAAGAATTTGAAAAATTAAATAACTGCATACATTATACAGCCTCCTATCTGTGGTGAATTGTGGTGGGAAGTTATAATTATTACTTATTCATTTAGTTATATATTGATTTGTTTTGCAGTTCATGTTAGCCGACTTAATATTTCTCAAAAGAAAAAAAGTAAGTGTACATTTCTGACAAATTTGTTTCAATTCACTCCACAGTAATTTATTGCAGAGGAATGGAACAGATATTCACAATGCAGCATTCATATAGTGCCAAATCTGATTACTGCAGTTAAGGAGAATAAAGTCAACATTTTTATGTTGAAGGGCAATGCTTTTAGATAAAACTGCAGCAGCAGCTGCAATAAACTGGGACTAGTCCAGATGTTTTCCATAATGTCCTTAAAATGAACAAAGCTGTCAACGTCTTTTGTTTACACTGTATTTCATTACCAGTTGCTTTGCAGATGTTGATTGTTACAACTTGTATAGCAAATAGGGATGTTTGTAGAGTGACTTTTGATGTTCTGATACCTCTTGTCTGTTCAGTTTTCAGTTTTCCACAACCCAAGTAATATGTCTCAACAGCAATATGTCAGTGTTTTGCATACAGGAGCAAAGTATACGTGGCAAAAAGCTTTATTGTTATCCAAAAAGTCATTTTCTTTTTTTGTTTCATTTGTACATATGTTCATTTTTTAAATTAAAACCTTCTACCTGCAATACCAAGTTTGCAGTTTGTGTATACATTGGGTAAGGATATACATTTACTAGAGTAAATGAAGATATCTAGTGACCCAGTGTACTATTTTAGATGGCAGGGTGCGTTGTACAGCAAATGGTTGGTATTTTATTTCTATTTATATATACTCCCTTTTGATATCACAATAGGAAACCAAAGACCAGTAAATAAAAAGGTGGGTTATTTTTTATCAATACTGTGCAAACAAAATTTAACATTTTTTTGTATCTTAGAACTTATAGTTTGAGTCTACATAGTAACAACTTGCATCCAACCTCAGCTCATCAAAATACAGTTTCAGTTTTTCTTGTAATGTGGAATTAGTGTTCTTATTGGAAGCTCATGGATGTTTCTGTCAGAAACACCATGAAGACGTAGTGAATACAGATGTTGAATTTACTTCTTTCCCATAAGAGTTGCTTCCTGTTAGACTAATGGCTCCTATCACAGCTAGTAGAACATGAATGATAAGGCAAGGTAGAGTATGACTTTATGTTGCCAGGTGGTTTGCGTGGTGAGATGATATAACATGAAAGATGCAATCTAGCCTGTTGCTTCAAACATGTAAACAGCTACTTGAAGGGAGACAGCAAAGACTGCAAGAATTAGCAATTACATCCATCTTTTATGATTTCTATACAAATATCTAGAATTAAATTGGTGTCGCTGGTTGAATGGGTAACACACATCACTTTGTTTTTTGGAGATTGGTAGGCTGTGGGTTCTCCTCTCAAAACAGGTACTTGGATTCATTTTTCATATACAAATACTACAGTACAGCATAAGGCAGGTGCTGCATGCCTAAGTGTGCTGTCCTTTGGATGAGATATTAAACCAAAGTTCCATCTGCCTGAATTGGTTTGGTGGTAGCTCATGTGGACGTAAAAAGATCCCACAGCATTTATTGAAAAAGTAAGAGAAGTCCTCTGATGCCTTGGCCAAATTCCCCCCTGCCCGTGTAAGTACCTTGAGTTTCCCTTCAAAAGAGGCCACTGGCATAGTGAGACTGACATGGTAAACAAACAGAAAATAAATAAAAAAATAGTACAGATAATCTGGGTTTCAACCCCTCAGCTCGTTTCCTTTGTTTCCAGGTGCTCTGTATCAAAAGAGCAGAACATATATGAAGTGGATGGAGATTATGTTGAATGGGTTAATGGAAAAGTCTATCAAGGCAACAATGATGAAGAGAAGGAGTTCCATAATATAATAGTGGTGGTGAAGTAGCAATGGGGATACAGCAGTATTATTTAGTTGAGAGGTGGTTCAACAGCTACAAAGAGTTTGGTAAGCAAGGGAATGCATTGCTGTTATGTTGAAGTGTAACTGCAGCTGCTTTGTTTATTGGTTTATACTCTATCTGCTGAGGATTGCTTTGTTTAATGGAGTTTTCAGTTGCCCATCCAGTGAGCTTAATGGCTGAATTTTGACTTCATGGTCCTTACTTATTATACACTATATCCAGGAAAGTGATCTCTATATTAAGAGTACTATGGCTGGACCCTGAAATACATACCTTCTAGATCTTTTGCTGCATCTGAATGGAATAGTACTTTATCTTATTGAGATTCTTTTCTAAACATTCTAATTAGCAGGTAGTTTAACTTCCAGATATGCATTCCTATTATTCTAAGTTGTTATAACCTGACAATCAGTGAGGGAAACCTCTTCCACTGACCCTAGTTCATAAAATAAACATAACTATAGCCATGAAGCTGCCACTCTCAAAACCTTTCTGAACACCTGTTATATTTTTGAACAAGCCCACACATGCATGCCAAGACTGTGGGCCAGATTTACGAAGGCTTGTATGGAGTCTAAGAGTAGAATAAGACTCCGTGCAGCCAACATGTCCGCCGAGCGATCCAGGAACAGCCGGTAGGGGTGTGCAACAGAGCTCCTAAAACAAATCTTACACGGACATGGGCTTGGATATGCAAATTACCTCAATTGCAGGCGAAAGCTATGCAAATGAGGTAAATTTGCGATCCAGGAAACCCAAACCTGTCCGAGTAAGAGCAGTGTTATTTGCAGAAATGTACTCAGTTGACAACTGAGTACTGTTCTGCAAATAGCAAAACGGAGCTGTGACAGCACCAAATAAAGGTTGCATCCAGTTGAGGAAGCATGCCAATGGCCAAATATACGGCCATTGGCAATGTTCACCGATGCAAAATAAAAATAAAAGTATTTTTTTTTATCCCGATCGCTGATGCTTAAGCAAACGTGCTGCACTCTAAAAACCAGAAAACCAATAATTAAAATCCAAAAATGTGGATTTTATTGTAATTCTTAATTTACAATGCAAGGGAATGGCAGGCCCAAGACAACATGGCTACCGAGTAGAGGTTGCTAAGGGGGAAAGCTCAGTCTAAGAGATGTAACCAAGCATTAGTAGGCAATCCTATGCAAATGAGGGTAAGGATAGTGAATCCCAAGTTTCCATAGCAAATGAGCACAGTCAGTGGAGTGTAGGAGTAGGATAAGGGGAGTATCAGAGTAGAAGATAGGTGACATCACGAGGGGGGTATGTATGAAAGATGTGAAGCTCATTGGAGCAGAGTGGCATGTGTTTGCTGTCTGTTACTCATCACTGGAAGAGGTGTGTCAACAGGTACCCTAGCTAAAGACAAGAAATTGAAGGTGTATGCCATGGATAACACTAAAGTTTCTTGTAGAAGTGCTTGCAACATGTTTGCGTGCGGGTGCACACTTGTATATCCGAGTAAAACTGTGTGCACGCGTGTGCACCTGTGTGCACGCGTTTAAGCTGGACTAAGCATGTCTAAGGTTGTTTAAAGTTGTGTAAGCGCGTTTGTGCCTGTGTACGAACGTTTCAGCAAGAGTAAGCAAGTTTTAGTCCATGTAAGCATGTGTGCGCGTGTGTGAGCTGGTGTGTGCGTGTTTGCGCTTGTGTGCATGGCACTGCTCCCCTGAGGAAACAGAAAGGGAAAAAGAAGCACAACAAATAGTAGGAAGTTGACCAGGGAGTACTAGCAAAGCTTGCAGGTGAAAACAATCAGAATCAGGCAATTACACAGGCAGTACACTAGCCCAACCCAGCCCAGCACTTAAAACTCTGCAAACAACATTCCACTATGTTTCTCTCAGAGACACTGCAACACTGCAGTAAGCTAATAGAAGTGAAAACTGAAAAAGCTTTACTGAGACAAAGAAATGTTAGGGGCTGCCATTGCTATTATAAGGCGACATATGCAACATGCTGAGGGTGGTGACAATGCGAATGCTGCTGGACAACCCACAGTGAGGAGACGGAGAAGAGTGTACAGGCCCAGGGTAACCTATCAGGAACTACATGAGCTGGAGATAGTGGAGCGCTATAGAGTGGACAGAGACCTCATGCAGCAAATTGTTGAGCTGTGCAGGCCACGCCTCACACACAGAAACAACAGAGGGGAACCCATCCCAGTGGAAACCAAGGTATGTGTTGGCCTGAGAATATTAGCAACAGGTACCTTCCAGAGACCAACTGGTGATATGATGGGGGATATCACAGGCATCAGCATCCAGGGTACTGCACCAGTTCCTGGATGCCATGTCAGCACATGTTGGTGATCATGTATATTTCCCCAATTCCCGTGAGGTATTGGCCAGCAATATGCGTCTCTTCCAGCAAATAGCGGAATACCCTGAGGTAGTGGGTGCAATAGACTGCATGCACATACGCATCAAAGCACCAGCCGGTGAGCGGGGTAGGGTCTACTTTAACAGCAAGGGTTTCCCCTCCATCAACTGCCAGGTTGTGTGTGATGCCCAGGGCATAATACTGAATGTGTGTGCTGGCTGCCCTGGAAGCTACCATGATTCCCATATCTGGCATCTCACACAGCTGTACCAGACATTTGCCAATGGGGACATCCCTCATGGTCACCTAGTGGGGGATGCTGGCTACGCACTGGAGCCATGGCTGATGACACCCATCAGAAATGCACACACACCTGAACAGGAATGCCATAATGAGGCACACACACAAACATGAAATGTAATCGAGCATGTGTTTGGGCTGCTCAAGTCACGGTTTCGGTGCCTGGACACATCTGGTGGAGCCTTGCAGTGCTCACCAACTACATGTACCCAAATTGTCATGGTATGTGCTATGCTACATAATATGATCCTGTGAAAAACAGCTGCAGCAGGACCAGCATAGGCCCGGGCCAAACATCCCCCCACCATTGCCAAGGCCATCACAGGCAGAGCATGACTTGGAGGAGGAACAACCTGAGCCTGCCCCAGTAGGCAGAAGGAGGCGTGCCCAGTATGCTTTGGCCTTGGCAAAGAGGCAACACATAGCACATACACTGGCTCAGTAGGAACCCTGGAAATGATACCTCTCTCTGACATGCACATATAGTAAAAGGGATGCCTAACTTGACACTACCTGTTTTCAGACATGTATAGGGAGTGTAGTATGTGCATCCGACATAGGCAGCCCTGCATTTCATGGCCTTGCAGACCAGGCTCGTTAGGCTAGTAGGGCGGTAGTTCCTGGGGTCCTTGGTGGCTCCCTTTGTGGAGTGGGATAAGCGTCGCTGTGTACCATTCAGTGGTCACAAAGCCTGAGGTGAGGCTATGATTGAACATGGTGCTTAGGTGGGGTGCCAGTTCATTCTGTAGTTCATGTTGAATGCTGCCAGGGGTGTTGTCAGGTCCCATGGATGCTGTGTTCTTGGCTTTGGAGAGTGTGTTTTTTACCTGTGCAGCTGTGATTACAGGAACTTTGCATTCTTCTGGTACAGAGATGGGCCCTTTAGGGGGTGGGGGTGGGGGGTAAAGTTAGCAATGAAACTATCTGCCAGGATGTTGGCAATATCAGTTGGTTCTGTATATTTAGTGCCATTGTGCTGTAACTCAGAGCAGATCTGAGTGTTGCCATTGCGATTCTTGACATAGCTATAGAATGCTTTGTGGTTGTCATTAGAATCAGTGGCAATTTTGTTTTCATAACTAGCTTTGGAGGATTTTATGAGGGATCTCAGCTTCTTACTGAGGCTGACCAGGAAGTTCTTCCAGTCATGGGATTTTACTCTTTTTTGCAACAGTTTCTTTCTTCTGTTGTAGAATTTGTTTATGGCAGGGGACCACCAGATTGGCTTCCTTTTTTTTTGGAGCATAACATCTTGGTTCTGTTAGGGATAGCATGATCCATGCACTCGTGTACGTGTTTATAAAGTGCATTTATGTAGGATTCAGCAGTCATGCCTCTACTGTCCGTCTGCATGGGTGTTGTGAAGTTTGACACTTCTGTCTTAAGACGTGTGAAGTTGGCTTGGAGAAATGTTTTACAGTGGTTTCCTTAATGGGGGTGGGGGCAGGATGTGGATGTCTAGGCTGATTAGCTTGTGGTCGGATCTGACCAATGAGGAATTGACCTCTGGTGTGTAGCAATGGTCACCCATGTTGGTAATGACCAGATCTAGGACATTGCTGCCCCTGGTGGTGGTGTGAATAAGTTGATTCAAGGCGTTGGAATTTATGAATTCCAGAAAATGTTGAGCAAAAGAGTTGGTACATGAGTAGTTTCCCCACTTAATGGTGGGGTAGTTGAAATCATCCATTATTAGGGTGTTGGGTTGTACCCTAATATTTTCCAGTGTATCAAGAAATGAAGAGTGGGAATCCTGGGGCATGGTGGGGGATCTGTAGCAAGTTACAATTTGAATTACTGTCTTGCCCAGAGTTAGTTGCACTTGGATAATCTCAGATGCATTATGCTGAGCAACTAGCCTGAAGGTGTGGATATCATTAATGAATATGGACACGCCTCCACCTTTAGGGTTTCGGTCCAGGTTAAGTGGCCGAAAGGTGTGGTATGAATTATAGCCTGGTAATGCAAGGGTGCTCTCTGGAGCCTTGAACCAGGTCTCTGTCACTGCACAGATGTCGATGTTCTCCATTTTAAGAAGTGCCTCGAGTGAATGCATTTTGAGGTTTAGACTTCTAGCGTTGAGTAGCATTACCCTCAGATTTTGGTTGCTTGTACCTGTTACGGTGGTGAATTTGTCATTTGAACCTTGCCTAAAAAAGGCATTTATCAATCACTCTCTAACACACTATGTATTTATTTATCAGTCACTCTCTAACACACTATGTATTCATTTATCAATCACTTTCTACCACACTATGTATTACTCTATCAATCACTTTCTACCACATTATGTATTCATTTATCAATCACTCTCTAACACACTATGTATTCATTTATCAATCACTCTCTAACACCACACTATGTATTCATTTATCAATCACTCTCTACCACACTATGTATTTATCTATCAATCACTTTCTACCACACTATGTATTCATTTATCAATCATTTTCTACCACATTATTTATTCATTTATCAATCACTCTCTAACACACTATGTATTCATTTATCAATCGCTGTCTAACACACTATGTATTCATTTATTAATCACTAACACATTATGTATTCATTTATTAATCACTCTCTATCACACTATGTATTCATTCATCAATCACTCTCTAACACATTATGTATTCATTTATCAATCACTCTCTGTCACTCATGCAGTACGACAGCAATTTGATATATTTGTAGTATCTGCACTTGTGAATGTCTCCAATTTTTCTGTACACTGTACTCTGGCACTAAAATGCTTTTTCCTCCAGTCATGTGGTATACACTTCTCTTTCTCCTTACCTAGATGTGTACCCTCAGGAACAATTTCTCCTCTGACACATCATCAACAACTTCATCAATTTGTTGTGACTTCATCTGAACCTGCCACTTTCTCTGACTTCATTTTCCTTAGTGCATTTTGTACTTCTAGGGTGGGTTCTTCTTCCTTTTCCATTGTAGGGTCTTCATGCATCTGTATACCTTCACTCAGAAGCTTCTTGAACTGCTTCATCCATTTTTTTTACATATCTTCTGGACTGCTGAACAGCTTCTTGTTGGCAACCTTTATGAATTACATCTTCTGACTGTTTTTTTCTTTTGTAATGCCTTGCAACCTGATAGAGCCTATTGTGCTATCTGTTGAGTTACTTTCTAGAAGCTAATATACTTTTCCTGAAGCCTTGTTCTTTGCCACTGCAATTGCTCTCTTAGCCTCTTTGTTATCCAGCCTTTTTTTTCTATCTCCCCTTTCTAGCTGTACGTTTTCTTTCATCTGATAACTTCCTGGACTTGTATATCCACCACTAGATTTTCTTGTATACCTTATTATTGTATACCTGGCTAAGACACATATCTGTTCTGTTGTTCTCACACAGGCTGTTTTGAGATGCTGCCATGCTTCTCCAGCTCCACCTGTTTCTTTTTCTTTCTGAGGTGCAAGAGCTTTATTCCAGCCTAATCTGTATTGACCTTAGAGCCTTTCCTGACCACTGCTTGCAGCTGATTGTGGCCACCAGTGGTTTATGCTGGGGGCTCAACATCTCACTTAGTATGACTTTGCAATCCCTGTTTTTACCTTAGTGGGTTTTAGAAGACATCTACATGAGTTGCATGCTGACCATTCATGTATGTGCTTTCATGACTGCCTCTCTTAGTCACCCATTAGTTGATTATTATAAGTCTCTGATTATGGTGACCCTTTGATAACATTTCAGAAGAGTCAGATAAAGTTAAATAAGGCTTCTATAAATGCTATTAAATTTCAAGCGATTATCTTACTATTTATTACAGACAAGAAATTAATATGATTTAAGTTACTGAATGCTGATTCTAAGTGTATGAATAAGGAATGTAATATATTTGATTGTAGTTCCTCACAGTTATCCAATAAATGTTGAAATGTAAAGCAGGCATCTTATGTGGCATGCTTTTCCTACAGACAAACTGATCCCTGTGGATTTTTTTCAGGCTACTGTGACCTGATATCATTCATTGAAAGCTATCAGTGACTTCTCTAGTAAAGTTATTGGCTGGTACATTCTTAAGTCACTGGAATTTCCTTTTTTGTGGATTGATACAATTATGCTACCTACACGGAATTTGGGAAATATCTGTGTTCTATGTGATCACAGAACTGAAATTTCATAATTTATTCACACACAACATTATGCTCTAAATATTTATGCCTCATTTATTATGCCATCTGAGCAATGGATCTTGGTTATTTTTAGCTGTTTTATATTGTCTGATATATCCATTAAAGGCAATCTTTGTAGACTCGAGGCCCCATTTTCTTTTTCTCTGGCTGGTCTATTCCATAAACCATCATGCTAGAAAATTTGTGTTGATAATATGAAGGCCCATCTTTAGGAAATGACTGCATGTCGTATTGGGATATCAAATATCAAAATAATATTATTATTTAAGACTGCTAACAGCATTTTCTCACACTTTCACCTCACAAATCACATTTTTATTTGTACTTTTAAAAATTAATTTAGTAATTCAAGTGTTGTTTATTTTCTAGTCATCTTCTAATGCATCTCCTATACTCTAATTTTAGAATCATACATTTTTTGTCAAATTCAGTTATTTTTATGTTCTCACTTTATTTTTTTCTCTTGGCTAGCATAATTTAAATCACCCTTAAGGGATTTATGTAAAATGTCTTTACAGGTGGACAGGGAGAACAGTTTAAACTTAATTAAAGCTAAATCTGATTTTAGAAGCTCTTCCATCTTTAAGTAACAGGTTTGTGAGATCATACGTATATACTAGACAATTAGTCATCAGACCATTAACAACCTAGCTAGGATGGGCAACATCAATAGTTATCCCCTGACTCAAAGAAGATCACTGAATATAGGGCTGGGGAGAATTTGTGAGTGCCCATCCAGTATAGGTTAGTTTTGAATGAAGATACGGTATCCTTTTGCTTAATATGCATGTGTAATTTAAACTATAAGTCAGGAATATGCTGGGATACAAATCTGTGATGCCAATATGTCCTTTTACTTTCCTGATAGAGCTTTGAAGAACAATTAGTTCTGTGATGGCATAGTAGGTCTGCGAGGGTGGAGTCGTCTACGATTGTGTAGTATGTCTAGAACAATGCAGCCTTTCATGGCTGGAAAGACCAAATATAGATCACAGTGGAGGAGTCTACAGGAAACCAAATATAGACAGATTGTAGTCAGTCAGCCTGGATAACTACGGGGCTTGAGTTCTGTGACTTTTTGTGTTAGAAATTTTTGAGGTCTCTCTAGTTTATTGCTATGTTTTGATACGTACATACAAAAGGGCTATTGTATTTAATAACGAGGTGGATAATATAGTAGAAGCAAAGTCTGGTTGGCTCTGTATGAGATGTCCTTGGCTGTTAGGTGGGTCAGATAGAATGATCTATTAACTACAGTGCAAACGTAATGATTAAAGGATGAGGAGTCATCCACCAGGGTACCAACATCTTTAATGACAGTGCCATTCTTAATAGGTGTGTAATCTATATGGTAGGATTAAGAATTAAATTGTTTAACACAGTAGACTATACTACATTTTCTGCATTTAGCCCGAGGCCAGTGTCCTTGTACCAGTTGTTTGCATAGTCCAGCCAATCCTGTAGCACCTCCTTGACATCAGTGGTTATTTGAATAACAAACCCTAGTTTGCAGTCAGTGAATTTTGCTAATCAGATACCTGAGATATTGGTCTGAAGATCAAAGAAATACATACCAAAAAGAAGAGGGCCCAGCACAGAGCCTTCAGAAACCCCACTTGTGAATTTTTTACTTACTGACTGCAAATTTAAAGACACATTTTCTATTTGACAACCAACTTGCTATCCAACCTACTACTTAAGGATTGATGTTTAGGTTCCCCAGTTTGTCAATGATGCTTGGATAGGCGATAGTACTGAATGCCTTGGTCAGGTCCATACATGTTATATGCACCATCTAACCACCATTAACTGCTTGAGCAGTTAATATGACAAAGCCAAACTGATGTGGATCCAGACCTAAGAGATATCAGTGTATAGATTTAGGAGGTGAGAAACTATACTTTCCATTCTTTACAAATAAGCATGGGGAAGTCAATGGACCTATAATTACCAGGGCTGATAACTGGACCTCCCTTGTATTGATGCATCATGATGGCTGTTCTCCAGGCTTTACAAATGTGGCCCACTGCAGGACGCATGGTAAAGTGGTTTAATAGTGCTTCTGATAGAATGTACTTTGTGCTATATATTAAGTTTCCTGACATAGTATCAGGGTCAGTGGATGTGGTCCTCTTTGCAAGGGTTGCTATGACTTGTTCCATAATGATCCTGTGGGAGGAGGGTTATGGACTGAAGAACAGAGGGGCAGATATGATGGTGGGTGAAGTGATACTTACATGAAAAGTCGCCAGCCAGGATATCATCTGTTTCTTTAGGATCAAAATGAGTGCTGTCATGGATCAATTCTGACCAACTATATGAATCATTTCTTAACTGTCTAACACAGGTGAAGAATTTATAATTACTTTTTACATCAGTGGCCATTTTGAGCTCCTAATCAAGTCATTTTTTTTTCTGACTGCCACTTTAAGTTCTTTGCTAGTTCATAGAAGTTCATAGATTAGTACTAGGCTAACTGCTCTTGCGAACCATTTTAAGCCTAGCCAATTATCCCCTGTGAGATTCAAACTCTGTACCTTGTGTTTGTAAGGCAAACACCTTAACCATTGTCCACCCTCCCAAAATAAACTGCCTCTGCAAGGCTCAAACCCATGACCCATAACACTATAGTCACAGTAGTTAACCACTAAGTCATCATAGCAATAATCTGTTTGAATGCCCATTTTAAACTGTGCAGTATGTGATTCCCTATAAGAAATTAGTACTTTCTTCCTTTTTTTGTATTATTCTATTGTATTTAAAATTTATGTCTCCTTCTCCAGTTTGCATTCACATAATAAATGGAAATAATCACTTTCCATTCTGATATATATATATATATATATATATATCTATATATATATATATATATATATATATATATATATATATATATATATATATATATATATATATATATATTTTTTTTTTTTTAATTCCCAACATTATAAAGGTTCGGACCACCAGGCTGATAAAAAAACAGTAGTTTAATAAAATGCAGTAGGTAAAATGCAGTAGGTTAGCGCTTTCAGGTTTGAAAAACCCTTCTTCAGACAACATACAAAAGTTATGAACACCTTTTAAAATACATAACAGCCAAAAAAGCCCTTTTTACTGAAGTCTTTGGCTGTTATGTATTTTAAAAGGTGATCATAACTTTTGTATGTTGTCTGAAGAAGGGTTTTTCAAACCTGAAAGCGCTAACCTACTGCATTTTATTACCTACTGCATTTTATTAAACTACTGTTTTTTTATCAGCCTGGTGGTCCGGATCCTCTGTTTTTGCTGTTGGAATTTGTTGTGAAGCTTGACCTTAAGTGTGAAATCTACAATTGTGTTTTTTAACATTATA
This sequence comes from Protopterus annectens, assembly GCF_019279795.1. Classification (NCBI taxonomy): domain Eukaryota; kingdom Metazoa; phylum Chordata; order Ceratodontiformes; family Protopteridae; genus Protopterus; species Protopterus annectens. Next base: position 1,092,198,132 of record NC_056727.1, on the reverse strand, counting down.
AACGTCTGGAGATATTGTAAGATAAGACATCACAGAGCTTTATTTAGCCTTCATTTATGCATAGTCTTATTTTTCTCCCATCTCTCTGCTCCAATTCAGGATCAAAATAACCCAACTTGTTGAACATTTTAGAATCATCTTGTTGGATATATACATTTTCTGTAAAGGAAATGTTTTTTACCATACCTGGATACAGTTCCACAACAAATATTTTATTGTCATGAACACTGCCTGCCTAAGCATTAAAGTTGCCAGAGATTATAAAACTATTCTGACTGGCAGATTTAGTTCTCACTGAGTCATATAATTCCTCTGAAATGGAACTGAGTAATCTTTTTAAATATAGAAGAACTCAGAAATATCATTTATTTATTTATTTATTTATTAAATGTTAACAAGGTAAGTGGACTGGTTTGAAGACCCTTTTCAGGCACAATCAATGCCACATGGCAAATATAAATATGGCCATACACAATTTGTGCAAACATATTTAAATAAATAAAAGTACATACAGATATTAAGTATTTAATAATGGCAGCTACACAGGAGGCCTCTAATTTACAGAGATGATAACGCACAACATTTTATAAGTCAGTATAATGTTAAGAAAAATCAATGGTTTACAGTATTATATGAGCAGTAAGGCTTATCATGTAATAATTGGGTCTACTTCATAACATCTAAATCCCAGAAGATTGAAGACGACATCATGGAGATGAAATCAGTGAAATCCTACTTCAGCAGAAGACTGAGTCAACGAATATCTTCCCAGGGCAAGTAACTACTAACACCAAATGTCACAGAAATGAAACTGCACCATCCACAACCCACCCCCAAACTACATATACCAATTCTGAGATCACATTACAGTTGGGGAAAGGACAACGTTCACCTTGTTGGCCAACAGGTTACATACCCTGGGAATACATTTGCCGATCGGGTCCTTAGCTGAAATGTGTTTTTATTGATTTCTTCTCCACGATGTCATCTTCCATCTTCTGGGATTTCGATATTTTCAGGTAGACCCATAATAATTTAACAGAATATTAAGCACTGAATGTAGGTAGTAACAAACCTGTTCATAAAAAGAAGTTAACTGCATGGCTTGCAACCTTGTGTGTGTGTGTGTGTGTGTGTGTGTGTGTGTGTGTGTGTGTGTGTGTGTGTGTGTGTATATGTATATATATATATATATATATATATATATATATATATATATATATGTATTGCCTCTTTATTACTTTGGCGGATTTAATGAAGTCTAAATGAAAGCACTGCATAATTTAATGGAAATATATTGTTACCACTTTACCACTGCTGTTAAAACATGCCAAGGGAAGGATGCATAGGCTGGACTTACTCCCTTTTGATTGGCCCAATTGGTTTAACATGCAAATTAAGGTTTGAGCAGGCAGGTCAATTGCCCCCTGATGTGTCTTGGCCAATGAGAGCACTCTATCCTGGACACACCTCTGACTGAGCATTGTAAAAAGCATGTCTATAAGTTGAAAAGATTCAGTATGTAGCTAAATATTCATCCATTGAATAAGAAGAATCACGATTATATTTGGAAATTGATTTAAGGCTAGTTTGCATCCTTTCAACAAGAAGACAAATAAGGCAGTGGTAACTGATAGTAGGAGAAACCACTCAGTATAAGATTCAGTCAACTCAGGGTTCAAAGAGTAGAGGGCAAGTACCCAAAACTCCTTTTCAGGACGATCAACATATCTATGTTTAGGTGTTTACATTCTTCCTTCCCAACTGCTTGGGATACAGACTCCACCCGCGAAGGGTGCTACTATCCAGAAGCATAGCTGTCTCCAATAGTGCTCTGTGCTGGTACATCAGACCAGCACCCCCCCAGCTCTTCAAATGAAGAGCAAACAAATAAAACACACACATGCTTTACTATTTGGCCATCAGTTTATTCCACTGAGGTCCATGCTCCTCCAGCTAGCTCCTCTATCGAAGAGCACAAAAAAAAAAAAAAACTTTGCTGTAATAGCCCAATGGTTAAAAAACAAAAACAAAAAACAAGAAAACTGTTGCTTCTACTGGCACATCAATCAGGTGGCCAGATGCATGACATGCCTCCCCATCCCAGCCATTCAGATCCCATTTCTGTTCTCCATCCCTGACCCTGCTTCTATACATTTGAAAAGAAAAATAATTTCTTCTTTTAAACTGTAGCAAACTGCTTGCTACAAATGTAGCAACCATTTGCTATAGTTTATACCCTGCCTGCATGGAGCAGTATGGTACTCATGTATTAGTTTAAAAAAAGTATTCATTTAAACTGTATGGAGTGCTATGGCACTCATGTTTTAGTTAATAAAAAACAAAACAAAAAACACTTCTTATATTAATCTGTAGCAATCTGCTTGCTACAAATGTAGCAAATAGTTGGTACAATTTAGACCACAAACAGAGTTCCTGCAGTGCTTTAAGCTTGAGAATAACTGCATTACTGGCTTTAAAAGTTGTTATTGTGCTAAAAAGTGGTTGGGATGATAAATGGCCAACTGAGTCCAACCAACACTTTGTGCCTGGGGCCATTGCCCCACTCACCCCATTCTAGCTATGCTTCTACTACTACCCTTTATGTAATATTTAACAGAGATTAGGTCATACAACTGAGCGGCAGGAAGAGTAGAAAGAATGTGGTAGAAGTAAGGGATATGATTAACACCAAATATTGTATAAAGGTTAGTGGGAAAGAGGGCCAGACTGTAGGGTAAAAAAGAAAGAGAGCAGATTAAGGTTAAATGAGGCATTTCAAGGCCTAGTCTATGAGGTAAAATAATAATTATCCCCTAACCTGTCTTCCTAGTTTTAAAATGCTTTTATTTCAATATTTACAATGGCTACATATTTATGTCTCAAGATGACTTATTGGATTTAGTAGTGGTGAAATATTTTTGGTTCACAAAAGTAATTGTCAAAGCAAAACTTATGCAGAACCCCTAAAGCAGTCACAATTATATTTCATTGTGAAGTATGACTTTATTTTGTTTTCTTAAATATGGGTAGTAGGTTCAGACTGATTATTTCTTTTAATATACTATTTCAGGGTGGAGGGGCATTTGTGTAGAAGCACATACATTTGCAGTGATTCTTTTTTTAAAAATTCCATATTTAGTTGTAATTAACTATGTATCTTCATTTAGATACATTGTTTTCAGATTCAGATTTTGATTCACCCAAGTCAACATTATTATTCCATCTCTGGATTTATTTTTTTATCCAAATTTTTATCTACCATATCTCTAGGTTTTAACTCCAGGTACCAGATAACATTTATAATACTGAAATCTTAGCATTCAGGATCAACAGGCCAGTTTTCTTGTAACTTTACAATATCAATTCACTTAAGAAAGCCTCAAAGTTCATGACACCTAATTTTTAAACATACAATGTTTCAAGGAAGTAAATTTAAGGTTACAAAATTGTTATTAAATTAAGACATGTTTGATTCTAGTCATTAGTCATTTCTGTTTAAATGTTATCTGGTACCTGGAGTTCTTTGCAAATGAAAACCAAATGGGAAATGGGCAAATTTTACAAATGTGCTTTAATGTTTAGTATTGTTGATAGCCACACTTTATTGTTTAGTGCTTTTGGAAGACGTTTTTGTACCACAAATGTCACAATTGTCAGGATGTCTCTCATTCCTCTCTGAGGTCCACAGTTCTGTATTCCTGTGTGTCTTTGCTTCAAAAAGGATTTTCAGACTCTTTAATTTGTATGGTGCCTATTCAGGTATGAAGAAGACATTAAAGAAGGAGCTTACTGTTATACTACCAATGAATCGGGGGTCATGTTTATACCCAGCCATAGTCTTCAATTTGTAATATCTTAAACCTCCTGTTGGGATGTGGAGGCCTGTGGGATATATGCAAATGACCCCCTCAGCTGGACATTCCAGTGATTCAGACCCATGGCTTCTGAATGTCTAGGACAGATTGTTTCTAAAATATAGCCAAGTTATCTATTTATGCTATATTGGCAAGGCCAGAAAAAAAAAAGATAAAATACAGCATGTTTACAGCTAATGGGAGCTGGCTTTATTGGTCTGAATGTAACCATAAAAAGTTAAAAAGTAAAATGTAAAAAAAAAAACAAAATAATGGACATTCAGAAGCCACGTTACTGAAATGCTCACATATCCTTATGGGGTCATTTACATATATCACATGGACCTCCAGTACAAGAAGAGTAAGGTATTACACAATGAATACTCTAGCTTACTTGAGCCTTTCTTGCAGTTTTCATTGAATAGATTGTCTATGTGACATTTTTATCCTTTGGTTTGGCTGTTATTTCGGATATTTTGCAGGCACAATAATAATTATGGACATCAGGCTTAATGTTAAGCTCTGTCTTTCTACATCTAATGGGCATTCTGAAACACTGGTATGTCTTTAAAGTATTTTTTTTTGCATATATTTCATGGGTTTTTCCTACAGAAGCTTTAAGCTTAGCTGGGTCTTTCTTGCGGTTTTACTGAATGGTTTGTCTGTATGACCTTTGCACCCTATGCTATGTATATATATATATATATATATATATATATATATATATATATATATATATATATATATATATTAGAAATACAATATTTACAGCTATGTTCACAAAGTAATATTTAGATTTTTGCACCATGTTCTAGTCTTTTGGGCATGTTCATAATTTCTGAGCATTTGGTCACTGACATTTGTTCCATCCAGTTTTGAACCAGTATGTGATGAGAGCATCTGGTCTGAGCTTCAGACTGCCATTGTATCACATGTCACATGATGCCATAAAACTATTTACAGTGACTAGCATGTTTGTTTTGCTTTGGGTCTAGCATTACTACTTCTATTTTTGGTCTGTCTATTACTATATAACTAATGGTGTCACCAGCATTTAAGCATGCCTCCTAGAACACTGGTAGAATATTTTACATGGTTTAGTTAATCATTCCACATATCTGTAGGCTTTGCAGCAAATTTGTGGCTGAAGTGAAATTTGTCACTAAATACTACAAAACCCTAGGGTTGTCTGTAAATAAATACTACATAATCTTAGGGTCCCCAACAAATGAACACCAGTGCTTAACCTAACAGCAGCTTATAAATTGTACAAAACTGCTCTGGCCACTGTTTCCAGGCTTCTTGTGTAGCTATATCTACTACAGTTGATGTTCCAGAATAAACAATGAAATACTGAACTTACCCCCACAATGCTGTTCCTACTGTTCTCACTGCAGCTTTTACAAAACTGATAGTTTTTAATAACTGACATAGATAATTTTTACTATATGCTGTTTAAACCAAGCTATAAGTTAAATATAAGGACTTGTAATATTTGCTTCCACTGTGGCTAGGCAGTAGAGTGTTTTGTAGGACCTGCATAACTGTATTATTTCCATTCTTTTTTATTATTTTGAGGAGGTATAGGTGTAATCTTTATAGATACTAAAATGCATATTATTTTATCTGTGGACCTGTACTAGTTCTAGAGGTGTAATTTCCTAACTATCTATCTCTTCTACAAGGAATGGGCCCAGAAATACATACAATTCTGATGGATACAGGGGTTTCTCAGATGTATGAGGTACCTTTATTGTTCAGCATCTGTAGTGCATATCTCTGGGATTCAGCATAGATAAGTGAAATGACGTTTGACTGTCATCATGGTCATTCTCATAAAAAACTATATAGGATCATTCAAGTGGTATTGTTATATCTGATAGTCTGATGTTAATGCCATGGATTCCAGTGGACAAGCAGGGCTCTGGATGTTTTCAGACTCACACCATATAACATCTTGAATGCATTTTGATATTTGTATCTGTTCCCATTATGAAGTCCCATGTCTTCATCACAACCTATTTCTTTGGTCATTTCAGTGTCTACAGTTACCCACATTCATCTTTGCCATGTAGACTGACACGTAAGGGGTTTTACTACATTGGCTCACATGTTTGCTTACTGTGCTACTCACACATGATGCTGAGACCACCATTCATACAGATGTGGACTGTCAGAATCTGATGATGTACTCAGTGGCACCGAGTGACAGAGATGATGTTCTGATGCCCCGTGCCCTGGCCCAGCAATCAAGGAGCCTCAGTCCTCACCAGTAACACCAGAGAGGGAGACACATATATGAAGAAAGGATAACAAATGCACACAGTAAAGTGCAATTTCCCTTAAGAGCACACAGAGATCACAGTCAGTCCAGGGCTGGATGCTCCCTTGCTCTCAAGGTCCCCAACAAGCCTCCCCACTGGCACAGCTCCAGGGTCCAGATCTCAGCCTAGCTGAGCAAGCCAAAACCTCCATCACCCTCTCTGTCCAACCAGTGCTTCATGTCCCTGCCCAAGTAGCTGACACACACACACTTTGAGATAAAAGTTTATATAACCACGCAGACACTCCTGGGAAAGGCTGGCACAGGTTCTCCAGCTGTGCCCCTATCACCCAGACTATACGGTAGTACCACCTGTCACTACCCAGCTAATATTTATCAGCTACTCAAAGGCCCTTAAAAGGGTGTCCAATTATTACTGTGCAATATTATTATCCAATTGGTAGTATAACTAAACAGTCAAGGCTTATTAGAGTGACTTGGTACAGTAATCACTATAAATATGCAATGTACTCTAGAGCTTAAATTATCTCTACCCAAAACAGCCACAGTTGAAAGGTTTTAAAATATTTAATAATAAATAAAAACACAGGACAATACTTCTTACTACACAGTGCTAGTCAAGAGTTCAGAGATCACAGAGACATATTTAAAATAATTCAGTAGTAAAGTTCTGACATCACATAAAAACGCGTAGACTAATCTTTCTAGTTCCTAGCTATTTCTAAAAGAAAACACAAGTCTAAGATAAACTTACATAAGAAAACAGGCAGAGTACTGATGAGTTGGATGGTCAAGACAAAAATGTTTAATAATCTCTGGTTCTCTCGGTTTAAATTGAAATTGAAATTGCAGTTCTGATTCACATTACATCATTCTTCACACTTCCCTGGGTTCCCAGGCTAACAGAAATTGCATTTACATTCTTAACATCTCCTTTTGTTATCTTGCAGCTGGTCAGGAAGCAGAGCAATAAAAATATATTTGCATGTTTAAATCTAGCAATTTAACTCTTGGTTAAAACAATAGCAATAATTCCTTCATCTAGACCCTTCAGCACAACTGTCTACATCAAAGGGTCACAACATGCTTTACTTTGGTCAGTAGAGTGTACTGTTGTCACATTTTTTCAGTTCCACAGGTAACACTATTTCTTTACATTTAAGCCAACAAGCCTGTGTCTTACATTGATATTTACAAATGACAGAATTATCTGCAAAATTCTATCTGGCTAGGCTGGCAGCCTTCATCTATCTTTATCCACTCTTCACATATCTCCCCCCAGAGAACTCAAGCTTGTTTTTCAAGTGACCCTTAAGAAATGCTGCTTGAGAGGGTCAGGTCTATCTGAGTATACCTACCCCATTCCCTGTCTTGAGAGGCCATCTGCATTGGCATTGCTACAACCACCGAGGTGCTGCACTGACATATCATATGCTTGCAACCCTAGGCTCCATCTTAGCAACTCAGCATTTTGCTGGCTGGCTCTGTTTAACCATGTTAGGGGATTGTGATTAGTCATAACAGTGAATTTCCTTCCATACAGATAAGGTTGAAGTTTCTGCAGTGCCCACAATATGGCTCGAGATTCCTTTTCTACAGCTGCATAGCATTTCTCCCTGGGTTGGAGCCTATGACTGAGATAAACCACTGGGTGCTCTTCCTCTGAAGAAATCTGGCTAAGTACAGTCCCCACCCCATGGTTTGAAGCATCTACCTGCACAAGAAATTCTTTGCTGTAATCTGGACTGGCTAACACAGGGGGTACTCCCAAAGCTTCTTTGAACTACTGGAATGCCTGCTCACATGCTGGGGTCCACACTACCTTATCTGGCCTGTTCTGCTTTGTCAGGTCTGTGAGGGGAGCAGCTATGGTACTGTAACTGGGGACAAACCTTCTGTAGTATCCTGCTGTCCCTAAGAATACCCTCACCTGCTTTTTAGTAACAGGGGCAGGCCATGCCTTAATGGCTTTCACTTTGGCAGGTTCTGGCCTTATCTTACCACTCCCCACTCTATGTCCTAGGTAGGAGACCTCTGCCATACCCACCTGACATTTTCTCAGCTTAAAGGTCAGCCCAGCCCTCTGTAGTCTGCCCAGCACCTCCCTGACATTCTGAAGGTACTCTGGCCAAGATTGGGTGTAGATGGCAATATCATCTAGGTAAGCAAGGGCAAACCCTCCTGCTCCTGCTAGGATATGATTTACCAGCCTCTGGAAAGTTGCTGGGGCAATATTCATCCCAAAGGGCATTTTTCTGAACTTATACAAGCCAAAAGGAGTCACAAAGACTGACTTCTCTCTAGCACTGGGAGTCAAGGGCACCTGCCAGTAACCCTTGGTAAGATCAATGGTTGTAAGATACTTAGCCCCACCCAGCTTCTCTAGGGCCTCATCTGTCCTAGGCATGGGGTAAGCATCCAACTCTGTGTGACTATTTAATTTCCTGTAGTCCACACAGAACCTGGTGCTGCCATCCTTCTTTGGCACCAGCATTACTAGGGAGGCCCAGGGACTGTTGGACTCTTGAATTACCCCTAGTTCCAACATCTCCTGTACCTCCTCCCTTAGTGTCTGTTTGACTCTCTCAGGCACTTTATAAAGGGCCTGCCTAATAGGCCTTTGGGGTCCTGTGTCTACCTGGTGTTGCCTCAGGTTGGTGTACCCTGGTTTCCCAGTGAACATGTCCCAAATCCCTGCAACACTACTCTGATTTCTCGAACCTGGGTAGGAGATAGCTGCTGGGACATTGCTACCCCTTCCACTGAGGTGTCAGCCTGAGTCTCACTGAGGAGATCAGTACCCAGATCTCCCTCAGACTCCTCCTGCAATCCACTGCAAATACTCAACACAAGGGCTTCCCTATCATAGTAAGGTTTCATCATGTTACCATGGTACAATTTGTGCCCCTGCCTTCTACCTAGCAGTTCCACCATGTAGTTAACATCAGTTTGTTACCACCTTGTAGGGTCACTCTCAAGCTGCTTGCAGCTTGTTGTATCTGACAGGAATGAGAATCATTACCTGCTGCCCCACAGCATACTCTCTAGCTCGAGCATTCCTGTCACACCACACCTTTTTTCTGTTGCTGGACTTCTGCCAGGTTCTCCTGGGCCAAGCCCATGAGTTCCCTGAGCCTTGTCCTTAGGTTTAGGACATATGCCATAACAGACTCCTTGTGAGATTCACATTCACCTTCCCACTCATCTCAACTTAAATCTAGAGGTCCCCTTCACCCTATACCCATACAGCAACTCAGTGGGTGAAAAACCTGTGGATTCCTGGGGAACCTCTCTGTAAGCAAACAACAGATGGGGAAAATATTTGTCACACTCCCTCTTAAACTGATCTGCAAATGCCCATAGCATGGACTTGATTGTAGCGTTTAACCTCTCAATAAGACCATTAGTCTGGGGATTGTAGGGAGTGATCTTCATGTGCTTCACCCCACAGGATGTCTACAGACAAGCCAGCAGGTCTGACATGAAATTGGCACCTCTGTCAGTCAGTATTTCTTTTGGGAAACCTACCCTGCTGAAAATCTCTAACAAAGCATTTGCCAACTTTTCTGCCTCAATGAAGGACAAACTCACTGCCTCAGGGTATCGTGTAGCATAATTCACTACCATTAGGATATACTTTTTCTCTGTGGAACTTGGGGTACTCAGAGAACCCACAATATCCATAGCTACCCTCTGAAATGGCTCCTCAATCACAGGCAAATGCATCAAAAGAGCTCTCACCTTGTCTCCTGCCTTGCCTACCTTTTGGCACAGCTCACAGGTCCTGTAGTAACCTGTTACACCTTTGGAATTTTCAGGCCAATAAAAGTTCTGCATAATATGCCTCTTTGTATGTTTTATGCCCATATAACCTGCAAAGGGAATATTATGGGCTATGGCTATAAGTGCCAGATGGTAGGCTCTAGGCACTACCAACTGCTGTACTCTCTCACCTTCTAGCCCTCTCTCAGGGGTCCACTCTCTGTATAGTAACCCTTTGTCCCAGTATACATATTCCCCCTTTTCCTTGAGAAACAGGTGCCTCCCTAGCTACCTGGCTCAGGCCTTCCAATGTAAGGTCTGAGAGCTGAGCCTGTCTCAACTCTCTCCTTGTAACCCTTCCCAGCTCCCCTTCCAGAGGAAGTCTGGCATCCTCTGACAGTGGTGCCTCACTGTCAGCCTGGGTACTCCTACTGTCTTCTACCCTTGCAGTCACTTTGTCCAAGGGACCATCAGTACCCACAAGCAGTTATGGTTCACCTTCAGTCTCACTGCTACAGAGTAGCTCCCTCCCTGAAGTAACCACCTCACCAGTCCTGGCTGCAAGTATGCAGTCTGTCTGGGTCTCCCCCAGGCTACCAGACCCACATGCTTGTCTCTTAGCCTGACTGCGTATAACTGCATAAGCACATGGTACTGCCTCATCCAAATCCTTCCCTATCAGGACATCGGCAGGATTGTAGTTTAGTACCCCTGTTGTCTCAAAACAACCTACTATTGGCATTTTGTCTTTCCCACTTACTGGCTCCCTCACCTTTTGTTTTCCGCCTTGCCTCTGTGGACACCTGTATGTCACATGGCCCCACTGGTTGCATTCAAAACATTTAACCCTAGATCCAGGATGTGTACCTGGACTAGTGGCTTCCCTTGCTACTGGCAGATTCTGTTGGGGAAGTCTGTGCACCCCATCATGAGTTCCTTTAGACCCATGAGCAGTACTGGGGGCCCCTTTCCTGTGCAGGGCTGCCTTGCTTGCCAGGTATAGGCTCCCATCTTTCCCAACTCATCTGAAGTAGCACATTGTCTATCAGCTAACCAGATCCTCATGTCCTCAGGCAAAGTGCTAAGGGCTTGTTCCCTCACCAAAAAGCCCTTCAAAAGTGGTGACGTGACATCCACTCACTCACCTATGGAAATAAGTGCTCAGTTCAGCAACATATTCACACACATTTTCATCTCCCTTGCGTCTGTGCTCATGGAATTTTTTCCTATATGTTTCAGGTGTTAGCTTAAAAAACTCTAATAGATAATTTTTACAGCAGTATAATCAAAACATGCAACATCAGATATTTTAGACAATACAGTTACAGCTTTACCATGGAGTAAGGGGGTCAGGAACCGTACCCAGAGCCTTTGGTCAGCACTATACTGTTTGCATACCCTCTCAAGCATATGACTGAAACTATCAAAATTATCCCCCTCTTTAAACTGCAGAAGAAATTTACTGACCTGTTGTGCTTCTGGGGTCCAGTTACTCCCTTCCCCATTACCTCCATGACTCTGGCAAAGAGTCAGCATTTCTCTCTCATGCTTAACCTGTCTCTACTTTTCCTCAGCTTCTATATCCAAATGCCTGGCCTCCAACTCATGTCTTTTTAGCTCCAGATGGATTTTTAAATCCTCTGCAGAAAGGTTGAGCTGTCCATTCTCCGAGGGTATTATATCTCCACTGCCAGTCCGATTGTCCTCCTGCTTGCTGTTTTCTGATGCAGCTGTAACCAAGGCTGCAGTCAGGTCTGCCTTAGTCATTTTTCCGTGCACCAGTCCCTGTTGGCTCCTTGTTAGCTTTCCATACTCCTCTGCTGACATGCTGCCTGCTCACCCTGACTAACTAAGCTAATAAAAGAAATAAAACAATTGTGAGCTGAACTCTGAGTATTCACTGCATATCTGTTTTAGAGTACAAATCACTGTCAAAGCTCACTGTACACAAGCTACAGGAATTCACTCTACCCACACCACTACAAGCCAGTTAGTATCTGTCACCAATTAATATGTGGTGTGGATATCCAACCACTGCCAAACAATTAATATGTGATGCCCATGCCCTGGCCCAGCAATCAAGGAGCCTCAATTCTCACCACTAACACTAGAGAGGGCATCTCATATATGAAGAAAGGATAACAAATACACACAGTAAAGTGCAATTTCCCTTAAGAGCACATAGAGATCACAGTCAGTCTGGGGCTGGTCGCTCCCTTGCTCACCAGGTCCCCAATAAGACTTCCCATTGTCACAGCTATAGGGTCCAGATCTCAGCCTAGCTGGGCAAGCTAAAATCTCCAGCACCCTCTCTGTCCAATCAGTACTTCGTGTCCCTGTCCAAGTAGCTGACACACACACACACACACACACACACACACACACACACACACACACACACACACACACACACACACACACATACACACACACACTTTGAGATAAGAATTTATACAACCACACAGACACTCCTGGAAAAGGCTGGCACAGGTTCTCCAGCTGTGTTCCTATCACCCAGACTATACGGTAGTACCGCCAGCCACCACCCAGATAATATTTATTAGCTACTCAAAGGCCCTTAAAAGGGTGTCCCAATTATTACTGTGCAATATTATTATCCAATTGGTAGTATAACTAAACAGTCAGGACTTATTAGAGTGACTTGGTATAGTAATCACTATAAATATGCAATGCACTCTAGAGCTTAAATTATCTCTACCCAAAACATCCACAGTTGAAAGGTTTTAAAATATTTAATAATAAATAAAAACACAAGACAATAATTCTTACTACACAGTGCTAGTCAAGAGTTCAGAGATCACAGAGAAATACTTAAAAATAATTCAGTAGTACAGTTCTGACATCACATAAAAACACTTAGTCTAATCTTTCTAGTTCCTAGCTATTTCTAAAAGAAAACACAAGTCTAAGATAAACTTACATAAGAAAACAGGCAGAGTGCTGATGAGTTGGATGGTCAAGACAAAATGCTTAATAATCTCTGGTTCTCTCTGTTTAAATTGAAATTGAAATTGCAGTTCTGATTCACATTACATCAGTCTTCACATTTCCCTGGGTTCCCAGGCTAACAGAAATTGCATTTACATTCTTAACATCTCCTTTTGTTATCTTGCAGCTGGTCAGGAAGCAGAGCAATAAAAATACATTTGCATGTTTAAATCTAGCAATTTAACTCTTGGTTAAAACAATAGCAAGAATCCCTTCATCTAGACCCTTCAGCACAACTGTCTACATCAAAGGGTCACAACATGCTTTACTTTGGTCAGTAGAGTGCACTGTTGTCACATTTTTTCAGTTCCACAGGTAACACTATTTCTTTACATTTAAGCCAACAAGCCTGTATCTTACATTGGTATTTACAAATGACAGAATTATCTGCAAAATTCTATCTGGCTAGGCTGGCAGCCTTCATCTATCTTTATCCACTCTTCACATATCTCCCCCCAGAGAACTCAAGCTTGTTTTTCAAGTGACCCTTGAGAAATGCTGCTTGAGAGGGTCAGGTCTATCTGAGTATACCTACCCCATTCCCTGTCTTGAGAGGCCATCTGCATTGGCATTGCTACAACCACCGAGGTGCTGCACTGACATATCATATGCTTGCAACCCTAGGCTCCATCTTAGCAACTCAGCATTTTGCTGGCTGGCTCTGTTTAACCATGTTAGGGGATTGTGATTTGTCATAACAGTGAATTTCCTTCCATACAGATAAGGTTGAAGTTTCTGCAGTGCCCACAGTATGGCTAGATATTCCTTTTCTACAGCTGCATAGCATTTCTCCCTGGGTTGGAGCCTATGACTGAGATAAACCACTGGGTGCTCTTCCTCTGAAGAAATCTGGCTAAGTACAGTCCCCACCCCATGGTTTGAAGCATCTACCTGCACAAGAAATTCTTTGCTGTAATCTGGACTGGCTAACACAGGGGGTACTCCCAAAGCTTCTTTGAACTACTGGAATGCCTGCTCACGTGCTGGGGTCCACACTACCTTATCTGGCCTGTTCTGCTTTGTCAGGTCTGTGAGGGGAGCAGCTATGGTACTGTAACTGGGGACAAACCTTCAGTAGTACCCTGCTGTCCCTAAGAATACCCTCACCTGCTTTTTAGTAACAGGGGTAGACCATGCCTAAATGGCTTTCACTTTGGCAGGTTCTGGCCTTATCTTACCACTTCCCACTCTATGTCCTAGGTAGGAGACCTCTGTTATACCCACCTGACATTTGCTCAGCTTAAAGGTCAGCCCAGCCCTCTGTAGTCTGCCCAGCACCTCCCTGACATTCTGAAGGTACTCTGGCCAAGATTGGGTGTAGATGGCAATATCATCTAGGTAAGCAAGGGCAAACCCTCCTGCTCCTGCTAGGATATGATTTACCAGCCTCTGGAAAGTTGCTGGGGCATTATTCATCCCAAAGGGCATTTTTCTGAACTTATACAAGCCAAAAGGAGTCACAAAGACTGACTTCTCTCTAGCACTGGGAGTCAAGGGCACCTGCCAGTAACCCTCGGTAAGATTAATGGTTGTAAGATACTTAGCCCCACCCAGCTTCTCTAGGGCCTCATCTGTCCTAGGCATGGGGTAAGCATCCAACTCTGTGTGACTATTTAATTTCCTGTAGTCCACACAGAACCTGGTGCTGCCATCCTTCTTTGGCACCAGCATCACTAGGGAGGCCCAGGGACTGTTGGACTCTTGAATTACCCCTAGTTCCAACATCTCCTGTACCTCCTCCCTTAGTGTCTGTTTGACTCTCTCAGGCACTTTATAAAGGGCCTGCCTAATAGGCCTTTGGAGTCCTGTGTCTACCTGGTGTTGCCTCAGGTTGGTGTACCCTGGTTTCCCAGTGAACATGTCCCAAATTCCTGCAACACTGCTCTGATTTCTCGAACCCGGGTAGGAGATAGCTGCTGGGACATTGCTACCCCTTCCACTGAGATGTCAGCCTGAGTCTCACTGAGGAGATCAGTACCCAGATCTCCCTCAGACTCCTCCTGCAATCCACTGCAAATACTCAGCACAAGGGCTTCCCTATCATGGTAAGGTTTCATCATGTTACCATGGTACAATTTGTTTCCCTGCCTTCTTCCTAGCAGTTCCACCATGTAGATAACATCAGTTTGTTACCACCTTGTAGGGTCACTCCCAAGCTGCTTGCAGCTTGTTGTATCTGACAGGAATGAGAATCATTACCTGCTGCCCCACAGCATACTCTCTAGCTCGAGCATTCCTGTCACACCACACCTTTTTTCTGTTGCTGGACTTCTGCCAGGTTCTCCTGGGCCAAGCCCATGAGTTCCCTGAGCCTTGTCCTTAGGTTTAGGACATATGCCATAACAGACTCCTTGTGAGATTCGCACTCACCTTCCCACTCATCTCAACTTAAATCTAGAGGTCCCCTTCACCCTATACCCATACAGCAACTCAATGGGTGAAAAACCTGTGGATTCCTGGGGAACCTCTCTGTAAGCAAACAACAGATGGGGCAAATATTTGTCCCACCTCCTCTTAAACTGATCTGCAAATGCTCATAGCATGGACTTGATTGTAGAGTTTAACCTCTCAATAAGACCGTTAGTCTGGGGATTTTAGGGGGTGGTCTTCATGTGCTTCACCCCACAGGACATCTACAGACAAGCCAGCAGGTCTGACATGAAATTGGCACCTCTGTCAGTCAGTATTTCTTTTGGGAAACCTACCCTGCTGAAAATCTCTAACAAAGCATTTGCCAACTTTTCTGCCTCAGTGGAGGACAAACCCACTGCCTCAGGGTATCGTGTAGCATAATTCACTACCACTAGGATATACTTTTTCTCTGTGGAACTTGGGGTACTCAGAGGACCCACAATATCCATAGCTACCCTCTGAAATGGCTCCTCACTCACAGGCAAAGGCATCAAAGGAGCTCTCACCTTGTCTCTTGCCTTGCCTACCTTTTGGCACTGCTCACAGGTCCTGTAGTAACCTGTTACACCTTTGGAATTTTCAGGCCAATAAAAGTTCTGCATAATATGCCTCTTTGTATGTTTTATGCCCATATAACCTGCAAAGGGAATATTATGGGCTATGGCTATAAGTGCCAGATGGTAGGCTCTAGGCACTACCAACTGCTGTACTCTCTCACCTTCTAGCCCTCTCTCAGGGGTCCACTCTCTGTATAGTAACCCTTTGTCCCAGTATACATATTCCCCCTTTTCCTTGAGAAACAGTAGTGCCTCCCTAGCTACCTGGCTCAGGCCTTCCAATGTAGGGTCTGAGAGCTGAGCCTGTCTCAACTCTCTCCTTGTAACCCTTCCCAGCTCCCCTTCCAGAGGAAGTCTGGCATCCTCTGACAGTGGTGCCTCACTGTCAGCCTGGGTACTCCTACTCACCTCTACCCTTGCAGTCACTTTGTCCAAGAGACCATCAGTACCGACAAGCAGTTGTGTCTCACCTTCAGTCTCACTGCTACAGAGTAGCTCCCTCCCTGAAGTAACCACCTCACCAGTCCTGGCTGCAAGTATGCAGTCTGTCTGGGTCTCCCCCAGGCTACCAGACCCACATGTTTGTCTCTTAGCCTGACTGCGTGTAACTGCATAAGCACATGGTACTGCCTCATCCAAATCCTTCCCTATCAGGACATCGGCAGGATTGTAGTTTAGTACCCCTGTTGTCTCAAAACAACCTACTATTGGCATTTTGTCTTTCCCACTTACTGGCTCCCTCACCTTTTGTTTTCCACCTTGCCTCTGTGGACACCTGTATGCCACATGGCCCCACTGGTTGCATTCAAAACATTTAACCCTAGATCCAGGATGTGTACCTGGACTAGTGGCTTCCCTTGCTATTGGCAGATTCTGTTGGGGAAGTCTGTGCTCCCCATCATGGGTTCCTTTAGACCTATGAGCAGTACTGGGGGCCCCTTTCCTGTGCAGGGCTGCCTTGCTTGCCAGGTATAGGCTCCCTTCTTTCCCAACTCATCTGAAGTAGCACATTGTCTATCAGCTAACCAGATCCTCATGTCCTCAGGCAAAGTGCTAAGGGCTTGTTCCCTCACCAAAATGTCTGCCAGCCCTTCAAAAGTGGTGACCTGATATCCACTCACTCACCTATGGAAATAAGTGGTCAGTTCAGCAACATATTCACACACATTTTCATCTCCCTTGCGTCTGTGCTCATGGAATTTTTTCCTATACGTTTCAGGTGTTAGCTTAAAAAACTCTAATAGACAATTTTTACAGCAGTATAATCAAAACATGCAACGTCAGATATTTTAGACAATACAGTTACAGCTTTACCATGGAGTAAGGGGGTCAGGAACCGTACCCAGAGTCTTTGGTCAGCACTATACTGTTTGCATACCCTCTCAAACATATGACTGAAACTATCAAAATTATCCCCCTCTTTAAACTGCAGAAGAAATTTACTGACCTGTTGTGCTTCTGGGGTCCACTTACTCCCTTCCCCATTACTTCCATGACTCTGGCAAAGAGTCAGCATTTCTCTCTCATGCTTAATTTGTCTCTCCTTTTCCTCGGCTTCTATATCCAAACGCCTGGCCTCCAACTCATGTCTCTTTAGCTCCAGATGGATTTTTAAGTCCTCTGCAGAAAGGTTGAGCTGTCCATTCTCCGAGGGTATTATATCTCCACTGCCAGTCCGATTGTCCTCCTGGTTGCTGTTTTCTGATGCAGCTGTAACCAAGGCTGCAGTCAGGTCTGCCTTAGTCAGGTTTCCGTGCACCAGTCCCTGTTGGCTCCTTGTTAGCTTTCCATAATCCTCTGCTGACATGCTGCCTGCTCACCCTGACTAACTAAGCTAATAAAAGAAATAAAACAATTGTGAGATGAACTCTGAGTATTTACTGCATGGCTGTTTTAGAGTACAAAACACTGTCAAAGCTCACTTGTACACAAGCTACAGGAATTCACTCTACCCACACCACTACAAGCCAATTAGTATCTGCCACCAATTAATATGTGGTGTGGATATCCAACCACTACCAAACAATTAATATGTGATGCCCGTGCCTTGGCCCAGCAATCAAGGAGCCTCAATTCTCACCACTAACACCAGAGAGGGCATCTCATATATGAAGAAAGGATAACAAATACACACAGTAAAGTGCAATTTCCCTTAAGAGCACATAGAGATCACAGTCAGTCTGGGGCTGGTCACTCCCTTGCTCTCCAGGTCCCCAATAAGACTTCCCATTGTCACAGCTATAGGGTCCAGATCTCAGCCTAGCTGGGCAAGCTAAAATCTCCAGCACCCTCTCTGTCCAACCAGTACTTCATGTCCCTGTCCAAGTAGCTGACACACACACACACACACACACACACACACACACACACACACACACACACACACACACACACACACACACACACACACACACACACACACACACACACACACACACACACACTTTAAGATAAGAGTTTATACAACCACACAGACACTCCTGGGAAAGGCTGGCACAAGTTCTCCAGCTGTGTTCCTATCACGCAGACTATACGGTAGTACCACCTGTCACCACCCAGCTAATATTTATTAGCTACTCAAAGGCCCTTAAAAGGGTGTCCGGTTATTACTGTGCAATATTATTATCCAATTGGTAGTATAACTAAACAGTCAGGGCTTATTAGAGTGACTTGTTATAGTAATCACTATAAATATGCAATGCACTCTAGAGCTTAAATTATCTCTACCCAAAACAGCCACAGTTGAAAGGTTTTAAAATATTTAATAATAAATAAAAACACAAGACAATAATTCTTACTACACAGTGCTAGTCAAAAGTTCAGAGATCACAGAGAAATACTTAAAAATAATTCAGTAGTACAGTTCTAACATCACATAAAAACACTTAGTCTAATCTTTCTAGTTCCTAGCTATTTCTAAAAGAAAACACAAGTCTAAGATAAACTTACATAAGAAAACAGGCAGAGTGCTGATGAGTTGGATGGTCAAGACAAAATGCTTAATAATCTCTGGTTCTCTCTGTTTAAATTGAAATTGCAGTTCTGATTCACATTACACCATTCTTCATACTTTCCTAGGGTTCCCAGGCTACACATTACATCATTCTTCACACTTCCCTGGGTTCACAGGCTAACAGAAACTGCATTTACATTATTAACATCTCCTTTTGTTTTCTTGCAGCTGGTGAGGAAGCAGTTTAACTCTTGGTTAAAACAATAGCAAGAATTCCTTCATGTAGACCCTTCAGCACCGCTGTCTACATCAAAGGGTCACAACATGCTTTACTTTGGTCAGTAGAGTGCACTGTTGTCACATTTTTTTCATTTCCACAGGTAACACTATTTCTTTACATTTAAGACAACAAGCCTGTGTCTTACATTGATATTTACAAATGACAGAATTATCTGCAAAATTCTATTTGGCTAGGCAGGCAGTCTTCATCTATCTCTACCCACTCTTCACAGATGTCATTTCAGAAAAGTCACTATCAGAAAATATCTCTTCAAGTGCACTTGCATCAATTATTTTTTATTAGACATTTCTGACCTAACAGTAACTCACTGATACTAAATCAGTTAGCATGGCCTTTCTCCAACACTAGAAGGCAGGCCCTTACTTACTGCATCTAATAACTGTACCACTAGAGAGGCGTGCAGAATTATTGGGTATATTTATAGGTTCATAGGTGTTTACTAGACTAACGATCACAAGGGCCTTTTTAAGTCTAGCCATGCATCCCAAATCTCTGACAAGTTCTCATACCCTTGATAAGTGTAAGCATGGGCCTGGGAGATGAACCATTTACAGGTTACCTGTTTGCATCAGAGACATGGGTGCCAAACCAGGGATGAATTTCTGGTTTCCTGTCCAATTTTCCAAGTTGCACTTGAATTGGATCAGGGAGGAACTCTCCTTCACATGGATGGGGAGCCTGTTCCATAGATGGGGTAGTCTCTGGGATACATATATAACTCTCCAGCAGCTCCTATTTATATCATAGACAAGGTTTAAGTCTTTAGAATGGGTAATTCTGGTACTGTTTGTTTTGTGGATATGCAGGAGGTCCATCAGAGTGGGTCTGCCAATGCCCTGTATGCCAGGCATAGTTCTCCCCTCAAAAGCCTATAGGAGACAGAATACAGAGATAGGGCCTTGAGGCGGTCTGCATAGGACATATTACTTATGCCTTGTATTCTTTTAGTAAGGAACCTCTGTGGATGTTCCAGTTGTTGGATATGCCTGGTTAGGTACATACCAAAGGGGACATTGTACTCAATGATAGGTCTGATGAATGCCAAATACAGTGGAACAATGACTTCCTTGGACTTAGATGCCATACCTTTGTTTATAAGTTGTGCAACATAGAATGATTTCCTCACCATGGTAGACATGTGATGATCAAAGCCTAGATTACTATCTATGTGTGTCCCTAGGTCCCTGACTATTGGGTTAACTCCAAGGGGTGTGTTGCCAATATGATAGTTACCAGGGATGGATGACTTCCCAAAGGATAGTATTATGCATTTCTTGGCATTTAGTTTTAGTCCATGGCTCTAACACTAGTTGTTTGTTTGTGTCAGCCCCTCCTGGAGAACATATGTGTCAGTGTGAGATTCAATGACAGCTCCTAATTTGCAATCATCTGCAAATTTAGTCAGCCAGAGACCACTGACATTGGCTTTGACGTCTGAGAAGTAAATTCCAAAAAGGAGAGGTCCAAGGACTGATCCCTGAGGGACTCCACTTGTGACTGGCCTCTTTGTAGAGGTGGACTCCGCAATTCTAACTTCCTGGGTCCTGTCTGTGAGCTGGTTGGCTATCCACCGGGTGACATACGGGTTTGTACCGAACCTCTTAAGTTTATCAACAATGCCCGAGTGGGGTATTGTGCCAAATGCTTTGGCCAGGTTAAGGTAGGCAATATGAACAATTTTATCCTCATCCATTGCTTTGGTGACCTTCTCAAAGAAGTCCACCAGGTTGAGTAGACATGACCTGCCCTTGAAAAAAACAGTCTGGGTTGAGTCCAGTGTCTGGAGGTTTACTATATCTCTATTGATCATGTCCATGATAATTCTTTCCATGGCTTTACATAGAAGACTAGTGAAACTTATGGGTCTGTAGTTTACAGGGTCTGTTGATAGCCCACCTTTGTGCAGAGGGATGACTGTTGCCTTTCTCCATTCATGATGCACAAAGCCTTTTTGGAGGCTACAGTTAAATAGTAATTCCAGAGGCCCTGATAGGTTATGTTTCATGCTATTTATAAGGCCTCCTGGGATATTGTCTGGGCCCATTGATGCAGGGTTTTTGGTCTTAGACAGAGCATTAAGGACCTGTTCCCCAGTGATAGTAGGGGGAGTTATATTTGATGATATTTCCTGAGGGAAGGTTGAGGGTGAGAGAGGAGTAAAGTTGTGGCTGAATCTATCATCCATGAGGTTTGCTATATCTTTTGGCTCAGTATAGGCAGCTCCATTTACAATGAGCTCTGCACACAGCTGTGTGTTGCCTTTGAGATTGCAGATATAGCTAAAGTGGTTGTCTTTGGCCTGGGAGGCGAAACTTACCTCAGATTTGGCTTTAGTAAACTTTATTTGTCCTCTGAGTTGTTTGTTTAGTTTGATGAGAGTGTTTTTATCCTGCTGGGTGCTGCACCTCCTAATTTTTTACATGATTTTTCTTCCTCCTGTTATACATCTGATAGATTTTGTGTTTCCACCAGGGTGGCTTGTTTTTTGAGTTAGTTCTGTACCTCTTCCTGGAGGGTACAGCTGCCTCTGTGCAGCTATTAGCATGCTTGTACAGGGTTTCTGTGAACAGTTCTGCATAGGCAGAAGTGTTATGGAGGCTTGAAATTTTGCCAGGTTCTCACTTAATAGCAAGAGGTTAGCCTTCGAATAGTTCCTGAATATTCCCGATTTAGCTGGGGGTCCAGGTTATATTTTTACTTCAAAGGAGACCATTTTGTGGCCTGACCTTACCAGGGAAGGCATTATAGTAGGGGGTGTGCAGCGGGTTTCCATATTAGTGAGGACCAGATCCAGTATGGTTGCACCCCTGGTTGGTTTATTGATTATTTAGTCTAGGGAGTTTGTGTTTACAAAATCCAGGATTCTCTGTGCATGTATGTTTGGTGTTGTATTGAATTCCCAGTTAATAATGGGGTAATTAAATTCACCCATGAATATGGTATTGGGTTGGATGATTAGTGTTTCTAATAAGTTTAAATATATGGTATGGGTTTCTTGGGTCATAGAGGGGGAGCTATAGCTTGCAAGGAAGTGGTACTGGATTTTACCTATGGTGATCTGAACATAGAGCAGCTCAAGTACGTTGTCCTGTTTGACCAGCCTTGAAGTATATTTAATTTTGATGTAAATAGAGACATCTCCACCTTTAGTCCCTGCCTATGAAGTAGCTGGTCTAAATGTGTGGAAGACATAAATTTGCACTGTCGGTGTGCTGTCCGTGGCTTTAAACCATGTCTCAGTGACCACACAGACATCTTTATTTCATCTTTGTCTGTATCACTACACTCAGTGGTCACTATGCTGTCTCTGACTACTCCTCTTAACTTTGGCCTATAAGATTTGCTTAGAAACAAGCTCCAATGATAGGATCCACTCCCAATAGGCAGTGGAGGAAACTCTCTCTCTCTCTCTCTCTATGTATATATATATATATATATATATATATATATATATATATATATATATATATATATGTACAAATAATTTTTACTCAGGAAAAAAATCAGAAACACTCACTCACACACACACACACACACACACACACACACACACACACACACACACACACACGAATGAAAGGTATGCTTGTAAACATATCACTGATGTACTTAACACTGCCTTACCCGAACACCAAAATATGTTCTCATCCTCTCAACATCTGTCAGTTACTATTATACACATAAGGGTGTCCTGCAGAATCACTGGGGAACTTTTTAATCCACTGTATCACTCCCCCCAAAAATGACAACACAAACTCTACTGTCCCCTCCAAACTGCAACATCAAGGTATTTATCCTGCTCTCACTTCAGTCAGTCTATACAGGGTTGCCCTTTTGTTAGACTCTGTGTAGTATTGCCACCTCAAAAAAAAAACAAAAAAAAAAACAAACTTAATATTCATGAAAAGTACCACACATATGACTGAGATGTATGCTATTATACACATAGTAGCATTAAGACACTTAGGACTTCTTTCTCAACACATGAAGCAACCTCTTCCTCTTTACATTTTGACTATCAGACTCCTTTTTTGCATACCTTTAGGTCCTGTAGAAAACTGGGAACTTAAATCTGTTTTTTTTTTTTATCTGAAGCACCCTCTCAGCGATCTCAAAAAAAAACATGGCTTGCCTTTAACTAATCATTCTTTATAATAAGTGCGACTCACAGTAAATGGCAGAAAAAAACACTTTTTTTAGTTATGGGCAGTTAGAAAAGTTATTTTACACAAAAATCACAAATTCATTTCTGCATCTTCCCTAACAGAAACTGATTGGTGTAACTCGTTCATCTTCCTCCCCACACGTCAGCGGTCTTCACAGAAATGGTTAACAAAATGTGTTGAGCAGTGAAGTCATTTTAACGTCAACAAGTGATCAGTCTGCTTAGATTAAACAAACATAGTAACAGGGCATGGATTGGCTGTGATCTTTTACTTAGTCCATGGGTGTGGGTGAGTGACAGTCCATGCTAATGAATAGCCTGGCATCTCACTTCTGGGTTCAAAATTCCATTATTTGCAGTGGAAATCAGCACAGTTATAATTCTACAAGAAAGTTATTGTACTAGCAAAATTAGTATCCTACTAACATTCAAAGAGTTTTTTTTTAAATTTTAAAATCAGTTTTGTATCAATTTTAAAATAAAGATATATGTTAAAACTAAGTTATCTTGGAACTCATGGTTATGTTCTTTCCTCTTGATGCCAAGATAAAATCCAGGACCCATTGTAGCTCAGTACTGATCAGTGTACTGCGCCAGTAAACAAATACAAATATATAAATAATAAATAAAGCCTTGCTGAGTACTGCTATGTACCATAGAAATAAATACTGCCTTCTACATTCTGCAGTAAATACTGGTTACGTAAAGGTATCAAAGCTGTATGGTCATGATCCCTTTTTTAAATTAAACTGCGGAGGTTTTGAGGTGCTCAGTCTTGCCATTGACTTATTAGTGGTAAGTTAAAATGATCACTCCCTCCCTGTACCAAATAAATCCCCTCTGTCATCTCTTCCAGTCTTTCAGTTAGTGTTTGGCCATTGGTACTGTCTTTACACAATAGATTACTACTCCCCACAATCAGGAGTCACAGAATTGTACTTTAAGTGTAATTATTAACAGAAATGTAGATAATAGAATGGTACATGTTTTTAACTTAGTTTAAACTGCAAGTTTTAGAGAAATTTAAAACGTAATATTGAATCACCTGCACTCACAACTGAGTACGCTGGCTTATTATAGTGGCATTGAAATGGATACAGCTTTTAGATGATTACATGTCTTGGACTAACTGAAAAGCAGCAGCTAAAAGATTAGTCTGGTTTATCTGTTTCTGCTGATGTCAGCACATTTTTAAATGACTTTCCTACTTTTATATATTGTATCATTTTATTAACCAAGACCCATAAACTACCATTAAAAGCACGTTAGCATTTCATTTTTGTCTCATGGTGCAACTGTTTAGTGTGTGAACTTCTGAACACATATATTTTTTGCCGTAGGTACTGATTCATTAGAGTGTTGCTGTTGTAACTATCAGAACACCAGAAACATATGTTGCTACTTTTTGGAAGAAAGTAGACAGTCACTCTCTTCCTGATATTTAATAATCTCTCCTTTCTTCACAGATAATTTGACTGCCTGTAGTCTAGACATTGGAGTCTGGAGTTTCTGAAATTATACTTTATCCTACTACAGTTTTATAAATCCTATCAGTTTTGGGGGTTATACATAACACCAAACATAAAATACCAAATGAATAAGTAGCTTGTCCACTATACTCTAATTAGCAGATAACAGAACTGGAGGGAATACCAACTCACAGAAGCATAATGGTGAGATTATTTAATAATAAATAAATGAATAAATACGTGCATACATAAATAAATGAATAAATACATACACACATACAAATAAAAGTAAAAGAAATAAAAACACAATCATCATAAGGGTACATAGTGCCTAAACACCATTGTAAACAAACAGAAGCAAATCCTTGCCAAGATTATAAAAAATGTCACCAAACAGGATGGCAGCAGTCAAAGTACAAGGCAAGACACCTAAAGAAAAATCATTCCCCACGAGGTACACTGAAACACTGGCACACTAAACAAGGAATGCATAGAGTGAAATGTAAAAAGCATCAGAACATCATGCATTCAAACAAAGACAAACCATATAGTAGCAGTATGCACACAACAGATACCCCTCCCAAGAGGTACAGTAAGAACAAGAAACATCTACAAAGTACAGAACAGGAACAAGAACACAGCACAGGAAAAATGGAAGAAGAAAACATTGTGGTATAATAAAAATTTAATACAGAAACATCACTCTCAAATGGCAAGCAAAACTAGCTATGACAAAGTAACAAATAGGAAAAACACAAGACAGTGTATGAAACAATGGCCCAATATAAATAAGTTCACAAGCATAGCAGGGAACACATAACAAAAATCAAATCATCATAAAATATTGTAAATGCCTGATGTCACCTCCCCCCAACCCACACCTTGAACCAAGGCAGGACATAGCTGTAGCAGAAACATAGGGCAGCTGTTAAATACTCACAGACAGTATGTACACATCTTCCTCCCACTATGTAATGAAGGCAGGGCATATCTAAAGTAGAACTACAGACCAACAGGAGTAATATGCAGATACTTACCTGATGCATATGATTAAACATACAGATGACAGTATGAGACAGGCATTCACAGACTGAAACACATGAACCATCAATGCCCTTTATTAATCCACCATCAACAAAGTAGAAAAAACACACCAATGCCTCATTGCACTGCATAACACACATAGAAGGCAACAATTGCATGAATATGCATGTCAAAGCCACACACGTTGCATTACAGACTGAAGGGTTCAACATGGCAAATACAAATAGTCCTACATAGGCATGATGACAGAGGCACAGCATGGAACAATGCAAGTACCATGTCAGACTGTGGATGGTATACACCCACAAAAAGATGACCAGTTCTTGCAACTTAACTGAGACAACACAGAGTAGAACAAGAATGCTGACCTTCACACCACATACTTGAAATGTGCGTGCACAGCACAGCAACACGTCTGAAAATGAAAACTACCAGATATACACACAAGGGCACACAAGCAGCCTGTATGTATACACTTCCCCAGTAGCAGTCCAGGGAGACAAGGAGTGCCATAACAGGAAGACATCATATGTCAGCAGGGTAAACAAAACAGACTAGGTACACCTACATCAACAGTTAGAAAGCAATTACTCAAAAGGTCATTCAACATACCCATAAAGAGCACAGTCCTACATGCACTATCAGGCAGAGAGTGATAACAGTAATTTTTAGTCAATACACCAGACTGTACTGCAGACCAGCTACACAGGCAGTTACATGAGATCAAATACAGGACATGAAGAGAGACCAATATGACTTCAACCTGACCATAAGTAGGTAATATCCACTCCAGTGGTATTGTAGTGTAACCCTGACACAGGATGAGTTACCACAGCAATAAACAATAGGTAGTACACAACTCTCCATATACAACCATACAAATGCCATATCATGGAAGGCCCAAAAGAACAATGGATACAAACAGTGTGGTGGGCTTGTGTGGCAGCTCAGCACTACATAATGAAGAGGGTACAGGACCCACAGGCATACCCATAAGGAGAGCCACAGATGTATGTGGTTGACAGCAGGTGCATACAGGTTGGGATGCATATGTAAGCAGTAAAACAACAGTACAGAGACCTTGTCAACATGTCTGTTTATGGCATACAAAGGTAACAGGGTGGCCATTACAGTAGATGTGCGGTCACCTGCAGGTAATCACACACACACTGTGTTGAAGGACTACCTGAGCCATCAGATAGCAAAGGTCATCATGCCACTAGGTCCATTTTTGTACCTTTATGCAGAGTGGCAGCCCTTCTAAAACAGTCTCTTTCAGCCTGACCACATGTGTCTGCTCTAAAATAATTACCTGTGGTTATTCCTGCAGACAAAGAGGTTTTGTGTGTGTGGTACATGGTATCACACCATCTACGCTGTGCCTCAACACTGTTCTGTGTGTAAGCGGTAAAGTGGTCAGCCACAGACCAGAGATTGGGCTAAATGGGAGAAGGACCCTCTGAACATTCACCAAGCAAGTATGTAACAGCAGTGACGGCCATGTGCATGGGTATCATTGAACCACTTCAATAATGGAATGGCCTCTTGGGAGCATTATGTTTTTAAAGTATGTCATACACCTCTAGGATTTCCACCTGGGGCAGGAATTTCAGTACCACCAACTTCATTTCCATTTGGAATGTGGGGACACCTGTATAACATAACTGGAGATCCAACTAATACATATGGCACAGCAGCAGTTGCCAAAAATGGAAAAGAAAGCATGAGGGCATACATTTGACAAAGCAGGATAGACAGCATTATATGCTGCCCTCTCAAAGTCCATTAGGATATACTGCAGTGTCAGTGTTACAATAAATGCAAAAACTAACAGTTTTGTCTTCTGCTGAAAATAGTGCATACATTAGAATAAAGGTATCTATTTTGCACACCCTTTGCTTAAAAAGTAAAGAGCTGTGAATTCCAAAATGCTGAATATGCTTATTGCCCAGGAGAGGAAAACAATGTGAGGGGAAATGGAAGCACATAGCAAAATAGCTCTGAATTCTTAAAGAATCAATAGGTATATGACCCCGAGCTACAGATACTTTACCTTACAAGTTTTCCTTTGCCTGGCACCTTAAACTGTAACAGACAAGATCATGTAGGCATCAGGGAAACACATTTTTATAGAAAGTATAATGATATTTCATTCAAACTTAACATAATATTCACAAAGGAAGCTGATTTAATAAAAATTACACAGAAAGGAAGAAAGTGCGAAGTCACACTTTTGTAAAATGTGGCAGTGTACAGATCATTCTCTAGGGAGGAAAATATACTCTGAGAAAAAGAAATATCGGGCCCTATTCATAAAACTTTAAGCACCATTCCAGGGCTATGTGCACCATAGAATGATGTGCAAAGCCATTTCCAATTCATAAATAGTATGGCACAATGGAACAGGATCACACAAGACCTCTTACTCATTGTGTAGTAACACCCCGCTACCTTATTTTAATTTAACAACCCCTCAACTGTCAGGCATTGACAGAAGCTCTACCATTTCAGTACCATTTGGTCCCAATGGCCAGTGGCATAATCTATAGGACAGCAATGGCAATGGTGATCTGCACAATGATTCTGTGTCAACAACTGCAGTACTTTATTTCTATTTTGCATTGATAGAAAAAAAAAACACAAAGTACTGCATCTAATTTTTTTAACACCTTTATTGAATTATCACTTTAGACATATGCAGCCATATATTTATAGAAAAGAAAACATACCATATTAATTCCTGGTTACTGTAAGAATTGGTAAGACTATAGTATACTGGAATTAACTGGAAACAACTGAAATGAGACTGGAATGAATGTCTTTTTCTGTTAATTATCCAGACTTGTGCTGAACAGGTGCCAGTCTCTCCTTTATGGGCCAAGTCTTTTCATACTTTTCAGAATAAATTCTGCATATGCTATAGTTCGGTTAAGAATGCTTTATTAGATGTTAACAATATCTGAATGTTGTCTCCAATAACAGTGCTAATTCATAGGTTCATAGGTAGGTACTAGTCTATCTGCCCAAGGGCCTAAGTAAGCCTAGCTAACAAGGTTCCCTGGCTTACGCCACCCAAGAAAGTTAATTTCCTGTGTCCCTGTCGAGCAGAGCCACAGAAGTGATCCATGGGGTGTATTTCCTATTTCCCATCCACTCATCAAGATTTTTCTTGAAGAGTGCTAATGAGGAAATATGCTTGACATAGTATAGAAAGTCTCTGGGACAGGAATCTATCCCTCCAGTATGTCCTGTTTATTGTGGTGACAAGGTTTAGATCCCTAGAGCGTGTAGCTCAGAGGGATTGGGATTTCTTTAGGTGTAGCATGTCCAACAGCTCTGGGTTTAACATAGCTTTATATGTTAGGCAGAGATCTCCTCGGAGTAGGCGATATACTAAGCTTGTGAGGTACATTCCAAAAGGGGCATTGTACTCTAAAATGGTTCTAATGAGTGCTGAGTAGAGGGGAACAATGACCTCTTTTTTCCTGGATGAGAACCATTTTGTGATGAGGTGTGCCACATAAAAAAATTTCCTGACTACTGTGGTGATGTGATTATTAAAGGAGTGACTACTGTCCACCTGGGTCCCAAGGTCTCTTATCACACATTTGGCATTAAGTAGACTTCCGTTTATGTGGTAGTTCATGGGCACAGAGCTTTTACCAAAGGGGTGACAATGCACTTTTTGGCATTGAGCTTGAGGCCATGCCTCTGACACCAGGCATCTGTCTCAGTGAGGCCCTTCTGTAGGATGTCTACATCATTTGGGGACTCGACTTTGGCTCCTAATTTGCAGTCATCTGCAAACTTCATTAGCCAGAGGCCTTCTGTGTTAGCCTGTACTTCAGAGAAGTAGATACCAACAGGAGAGGTCCCAGGACTGAACCCTGTGGTACTACACTTGTCACTGGTTTGAAGTCAGATTTGGAGTCTGCAACTTTTACAGTGTGGGTTCTGTCAGTGAGCCAGTTGGCAATCCATCTTGAGATGTAGGGATTTATACCTAGTTTAGTGAGTTTAGCTATAATTTCAGAATGGGGGATGGTGTTGAAAGCCTTGGCGAGGTCAGGATAGGCTGTGTGAGCCACCTTACCCTCGTCTACGGCTTTGGTGACTGCCTCAAAGAAGTCGATCAGGTTCAGAAGGCATGATCTGCCTTTCACAAACAATAACAGTCTGTAGAAATTCTCAAATGCTGGATAATAGAACAGTGATGATAAATATCCAAAGTTTCTGCATGTATATTCTGATTCTCCTGATTAATATAAACTGAAAGTGTCTGTGCTGGAAAGACCTTTTGCATATCCGTCCAAAAGCTAGGTTATCTGACTCAACTGACCATGTCTGAAGTATTTCCTTATAATACAAAAACCCTGTAATGTTTTACATGCCTCTTTAGTCTTGGTTTTCAAGCTTTGTTTTGCATGTGCCTCACAGTCTATTCTTTATCTAGCATTCCATTGCAAGTACACATATCTTTCCCTTGAGAAAGGAGCATTCTGTAGCTTTCCCTGAGAACTGTTATTTCTGCACATCTCATGCTTAGCCAACAGGATTATCTTTTCCTTTCTACTGAACTGTCTTCCCCTGAAACTGAATGCATACATGAAAACACAAGTCTGACTCTATTTTCAGGCCTTTTATTCTACCTTAATGTAAAATAGTGAACTCACTAAGAATAAAGTAAAAACCCTCAGTCTAACAGTTACAAACAGTATACGTGATATGAAAAAGTTCAGTTTTTAATCAGTTTCTTATAGTTTTCTTGTCTATAAACATTTCACTTCAGATTTACTTCCAACAATTTTCTGCTCTGTAAATTCTTTGAAGAAACATATCCATAATATGCAATAACTGGTTGTGTGTGTGTGTGTGTGTGTGTGTGTGTGTGTGTGTGTGTGTGTGTGTGTGTGTGTGTGTGTGTGTGTGTGTGTGTGTGT
Organism: Protopterus annectens; assembly: GCF_019279795.1. Classification (NCBI taxonomy): domain Eukaryota; kingdom Metazoa; phylum Chordata; order Ceratodontiformes; family Protopteridae; genus Protopterus; species Protopterus annectens. The sequence goes on along the minus strand of NC_056727.1, from coordinate 1,092,167,379 downwards.
GTGTGTGTGTGTGTCTCCAGTATTAATGTATCAGTAAATGTATGTGATAAGATTCCTTGCATATAGATAGAGTTAATTCCAGATTAGAACTAGTTGGTTTCAGAATGATACTGGCAAAGAATGTTGCTGGAATTTCTGGATTTGGTCCAGCCAAAGTCTGGAGTATATAGATGAAGCAATACTTTCTAGAGGATTGTGGTGATTGTCAATGATTGCTGCTAGGTCAGAGGGGATGTTTTTTAGCCTCTGAGTTTTTCGTAACAAAGTGACTTTGGTTTATTTGAATTTGGCATCAGCTGCCTGGAGCTTAGCCAGTTAGTATGGACTATAAGATCTTGTTGTAGTTGGTGGTTAATGTTTTGGAATGAGGAGTCTGATCTATAGATAGCTAAGTTATCTGCATACAGAATTTGGAGAGTGAGGGGAAGGAAGTTAGCTGAATTATTTAAGAAAGTCTTGAGATAGTGTATATGTCACTTCATGGACTGTTTTTGTATATCTGCCAATTATTTGTTTCACATATCCACAGAATTTTTCATGGTGATTAAAAAGTATGGTTTGGTAGTTTTGGGGGTATTTTTCTTTGTGTTTATTAATGCTTTTTTCATAGCTAGATTGTATAGGTTAATGAATTTTTTCTTTGATTCTGTGCAACTGCTTTCTTTACAAACTTTCTAGTCTACTTTTTATTTTACAAAATTTTTTTATTGGACATTTTCGAAACAATATTCAATTAATAGTATACACTAGTAATAACAGAATAATATAATTACAAAGAATATACAAAAACTATATACACGATAAACATAATTGTATTCAAAGATTAAAATAATAAATGATCCATCAATAAATTCTTCTTTCTTCTTACTCATCAGTTTATAATTTAGTTCTTTAGATATCTGAAATAAGGTTCTGTTAATAAAAGTTAATAAGATTTAATACTTTCAAGCTTAGGATTAATTATTTATTCTTTTACTTTAGATTCTCTGAAGGCTGTTTCTTTTAAAAAGGATAGAAAGACTCCAAAAAAGGTGGTTTGGTGGATCTCCATTCTTTAGTAATGTATTTCCTTACAAGTGCAAGCATAGTCCATAAAAGGAAAAGATCATCACATTTCAGATAACATGTATCATGAACATTAAATAATACTAAAAACTTAGAAATTATCTGAAAATAAAGCTTTCAAGAAAACATTTATGTTGCACAAAAATACATTTAGAGAATGATAATCATAAAAAAAATGTAAGCAATCAACATTGCATACTTGAAAATATCTCCAACAAAGTACATTATTGTTACCATTAAATTTAGCTATTTTATTTGGAGTTAAGAAGGTTCTATGTAAAAATGTGCATGCAAATATGTGCTGATAATGTGACCATGAGTGTATTTAATAGATGATAATATCTGAGATTTGTGTTCAGAGGTTAAAGAAGAGTTACCTAATGTAACATGATTCCAAAATGTGATATTTAAATTGATTTTATATATTTTTTAAATTCTACAGAGATCAATTTTTTATTTGTTGTATATATTTTCATGAAAAAGATGTAATAATCTAGGGATGCCTTTAAACTGAGAATTAGAAAGAGATAAATTCCTTAGTACGTGTTCTCACGGTTTGTATTGATAACCATTCCTGGGGTCATTTAAGTATTTTGTAAGTTGTTGATTAGATTTGTGGAGCTACAAAATTATGGTGACGACAGACTTTTGTGTATTTAGAAGTGTGTGATAAGGCTACTAGCTGCAGATTTTGCATAAAGGCAGCTTAAGATGGGTGTCCAGTCTATTTTGGCCAAGGTCGTTGTAGTTTTCTAAAATTAATGTCAGACTTAGGTCTGAGTATATCAGTGGTTGGGGAGGTTTCATTGTTATGTTACAGAGTGTGAAAGTTATAGGGCAAAGATTGCTGAAGGATGGGACTGTGATAAGTATTTGTTGTTTGTCTGCTACTCTAATATTACTGTTGTTAGTGTGTCTGTGTGGGTATTCTTATAACATTTGGAATATAAGAGAGTTATATTTTGCTACTTTTAATATTAGGCAGGAGTCTGCTATCCATTTTTCTGGACTAGGGGATCCAGCTTTGAGTTCCTTTTTTGGTTAACAAATGATTGTGAGTTAATAATAGTATGGAAGTATCATCTGGGTATTGCACTACCTTGAAGTTCTCCATATGGTCTCACATACAGTTTACACATAGGATGAAAAACAATGGGCCTAAAATACAGCCTTGTGGAATACCTTTATTTGTAATGAGTACAGTAAATAATTCTGAAACAATTTTATGGTGAGATTGGGAAGGCCTACATCTTTAAACCAATGTGTAAGACTGGTACAACTAAAGGTGTTAAAGGCCTTAGAGAGAAATCTAAGAAAAGACCAACATCTGTAACATTTCTAGTATTTACGCTGCCCCTGTTGAAAAAACAACTACAGTTAATAATGAGGCATTTAGAGTATCCTTTAAGTAAGCCATGTTGTGACTTAGTGACAAAATTATGGTCATTTAAGTATTTTGTAAATTGTTGATAAACTACTCAGTCTATGTTTTTTTAAGTATATTGGATATCACAATTAATTGATACTTATTTGTTTTAATTGATGCAGTATCTTTCACAGATGGATAATATGGGCTTCCTTCTGGATTGATGTCATTACTTTGCTTTATTCACCTGGCTGCTGACCATAATGGAGGGACTACAATAGAGTATGATCCCTTTTTGATACATTTTGGGGTAGGCAAGTGAATCCTGCTAGGTCTTGATCTTTATTTTTCTATGAACTTTCTAATTGTGAAAACACTAACTTCCAGCATATGGAAGTAATGTGGAGTGTTATAATGAATTGAAGTGGGTGGTGTGGATGTGGCACACATACGACTTTTAAAGAAATTTTATAACCACTCTGTGGTACCCTTGTCTGGAGCATTTGGGACAGGAGAGGCAGTAGCACATATTCTGGGTTAGAGCAATTTGTAAATCATGTGCAAAAAAAGTTTTAGGGGCAGGAGCAGTAATAATTATAAACAAAAGTAAAAACAGTAATTATTTCAATTAAAAGCTTATTATTATTATTATCAAAAACAGCAGGAAATGGCATGTGTCAGTATCAAAGTAGTAACTATGAAATATAGAAAATATTACCTCAGTGTGGTTACTACCACTTAACTGCAGAATTTCACAGAATGTCCACATTTTTGTCTCATATTTTTGGTCTGTACCTCATAAAATTTGTGGTGTTCTGACAAATCACTGAGGACTGAAGTGAGTAAATAATGACACACATTTGAGTTTCAGCCTTTATATCCTTCTGAAAATGTATGCTAACAGAAATCCTGTTATTCTATCAACTTTCTAAGAGCAATTTTGAAATCTGGCCCTATTTGTGGGCCTTTGTTCCCCCATTATTTTAGGTCTTGTCCAGATTTCTTGCACTAAAAGGTTGAGAGGTACAATGAAGTGCATTGTGTATTTTACAATAGTAAGTACAGCAGTAGCACATTCAATGAGAAAAACAGAAGAAGGACATTTAATTTGAAATATATGACATTACTGCAACAAATAGTTGCAGTTAATTCTATTATATAATTATGCATGTACTCCTGATTCTTATATTCTGGAGAACTACAAAGTATTTGGATGCATTGAGAAGTATTTGGATGTACTGAGAAGTATTTGGGAATACTGATAAGTATTTGGATGTGCTGTGGAGTATTTGCATGTACTGAGAGAGGTATCTGGGTATACTGAGAAGTATTTGGATGTACTGAGAAGTATTTAGAGAGAGACCAGATTGAGGTAGCAAGGAGAAAGGGGAATTGTATTGCATAATATTAACTCAGAATATGCTTATTAGTTTGAGGGTATTATACAAGTAGTAGTCTTCAGAGGTGAAGATCTTTCAGGTGATAGGAGTGTGGGTGATGAAGAAAGAGAGGTTGACTATGAAAGGATGAAAGGTAGTGTTATAAGTTACTGGATAAGCCTTAAATGAATATAAATTAGCTGGGTAAGGTACAGGCACAAAGTCAGGTGAGGGCAAGATGCTAATTCAGTTCTAATTTAAATACATTTAGGTTGTCAGTTTCCATCCAGAAGGATGGCAGAACATTCCATTCTTTAGAGATGAAGTGCGGATACAGCAAATCAGCTGCAGCATTCTTGGATTTAGTTATGGTATGTAGGAGTTGGTAAAGAGTAGAATTTTGCTAGGGTCATAGGGGAGAGGAAGGTTATTTAAGCCTGGACACTGTTCAGGCATTTGGAATATTTTGTGGATTATCAATAATTGTGAGTATGCTAGTGTATGAAAGAGTTCTAGCCAGTTTACTTCTTTTACAAGCCAAACAATTCTGGCTTCTCTTAAGCGATTTTATAGGCAATTTGGCAATTTTTGTTGTAACACTGTCAAAGTCTGTGCCATTCTAGTTGACAGGTTTGTTAGAACATTTGTTGCATAGATACAGAGGATTATGATCAAGTTATCGATCATAATCTGTTTATTATGTGTCTGAGACATGGATGCAAAGAAATTCATTTTGAGAGCTTTGTTCTCGAGGTGAATTTTGGCATCCATGTCAAGATCACATAATTCAAGTTTATGATCAGTGACATGATCATAATTCTTTGAAGTGCATGGAGCTTTATCTGCTCCATGTGCTACTAGTTACTGTAAAAAAATGCTAAGTATTTTGCTGGCTTTCAAATCTGTAAAACACTTAGCGGATGCTGTCAGAAAGGGAGTGTAATGCAGTCCATTATGTTTGCACTTAACTTTCATGCCTCTGAACTGTCTAGATTTTCAGATTGCTGCTTCATATTTTTGGTCTGTTCCTCATAAAATGTGAGTTTTTTGGACAAACCACTAAGGACTAAAGTCACAAAATAATGACATACATTTTAGTTTTAGAGTTCGTAGCCTTCAGAAAATGCATGCTAACAAGTTTTTAGAGGAAGTTACAGACACGTTACCGGTATGGACTTCGGGCAGAAACAAATCTTTTGGTTTGCTGCTGTCATTTGCTGGTCATTACAGGCAAATTTTACTGTTGAGTGCTAAACCCAACCTAACAATTTTAGCAGATCGTGGTTAACATTTGTTAAGGTTGGGTCCTACAACTCTGGTTTGTGTTTTTCTGAATATCAAAGCATAATCACCATGCTCCATGCACTACATAACATTTAAGAAAAGCAAGCACTATCTTTCTACCTCAAGTGTACCTCAGTGTAACTTGCTTGTAGATATCAAGCATTTGATAAATCAATGGGTAATTAAGAATACTAGACCAACAATTTTTACATAATTGACAGTACCCAAGGACAATGAGAATGTCTGCCTTATCAACTCAGTTCTTTGGTATATTTACATGTCTTTAAGAAGAAATCAGTTCACACCTAATTCTTGTCAGACAACAGACACAAAGAAATGCATTTTCCTGGCTTAATACCCTCACCAGATGTTTAGATATGAAACAATAAAAACTGAAACTAGTTTTAGTAAGTATAGAAATGAAAGACAAATATATACTATTCCACAAATGCACAGTAATCTTGCGTCTTAATTGAGTTACTCCAAATGTTAAAGATAAGTGAAAAATTCTACAACAAATTCACTTCAAAAAAGATAGTAGGCCTATAATATAAGCTCTACAATATCAGTGTGAATACTGTATTCTGATTATAAATTAGAACATACTTCTATAAAACCTAAAACTCTAAATCACAGTATAATTAATTATTCAAAAGTCTCCAAACAAGGCAAAGCAAGATAGTCTGTAGATAAAATATCAAAGAACCCAAAAGCAGAGTTATACTGTAAGAAGGCACAACATCCAAACACGTAAATCCAAGTATAAAACTCTTTTATTGTACAATGGTAAGTGCTTTCACGGTTGAACAAAACCGCTTCATCAGACAAGGGGCCAGATTCACGATGGCTTGCACAGAGTCTACGAGTAGAGTAAGACTCCATGCAGCCATCATGTCCGACGAGCGATCCACGAACAGCCTGTAGGGGCGTGTAAGAGAGCTCCTAACATGTCTCCTACACGGAGAGGGCTGTGATATGCAAATTACCTCACTTGCAGCCGAAAGGCATGCAAATGAGGTAAATTTGCGATCCAAGAAGCAGAAACCTGTCCGAGTAGGAGACGTGTTAGCTGCAGAAATGTACTCAGTTGACAACTGAGTACCATTCTGCAAATAGCACAATGGAGCCTTGTCAGCTCCAAATAAAGGTTGCATATGGTTGAGGAAGCATGCCAATGGCCAAATATATGGCCATTGGAAAGTTTCCCTGATGCAAAATTAAAATAAAAATATATTTTTTTTCGGCGATTTCCGATGTTTAAGCGTAGTGCAGCACCGCGCAAACGGGGTGCACTATAAAAATCATAAAATAAAGCAATAAAAGCCACAGACATGGAATTTATGAAAATTGTCAAATTTCAATGTAAGGGAATAGCAGGCTGAAGACAACATGGCCACCGAGTAGGGGTTGCTAAGGGGGGAAGCCCAGTCTAAGACATGTAACCAAGCATTAGTAGGCAATCCTATGTAAATGAGTGTTAGGATAGTGAATCTCACTTTTACATAGCAAATGAGCACAGTCAGTGGAGTGTAGGAGTAGGATATGGGGAGGAACAGAGAAGGAGATAGGTGACATCACAAGGGGGGTATGTATGAAAGTAGTGCGGCTCATTGGAGGACAGTGGCATCTGTTAGGTGTCAGTTAGACATTATGGAAAGAGGTGTGTCAACAGGTAGGCCAGGGAAAGCCAAGAAATGGAAGGTGTATACTGTGGATAGCACCAAAGTTTCTTGCTGAGCAGGTATGTGCGCATGTGCGCGCCTGTAAACTTGAGTAAGACAGAGTGTGCGCGTGGAAGCGTGAGTGCACGTGTATAAGCCGGAGTAAGCATGTATAAGGCTGTTGGAAGACCTGTAAACTTGTTTGCACTGGTGTGCGTGCATTTTAGCCCGAATAATCAAGTTTTAGTCCATCTAAGCATGTATGCACGTGTGTGAGCTGCTGTGAGCATGTTTGCACTTGTATGTGCGTCCCTCCCCCTGAGGAAACAGAAAGGAAAAAGTAAGCACAACAAATAGCAGGAAGCTACCAGGTGATACTAGTAGAGCTAGCAGGTGAAAACAATCCAAATCAGGCAATAACACGGGCAGAGCACTAGCCTAGCCCAGCCCAGCACTTAAAACTCTGCAAACAACAGTGCAGTTTGTTTCTCACAAGAGACACTGAAACACTGGAGTATGCTACTAGAAGTGAAAACTGAAAAAGCTTCACTCAGACAAAAAATGCTAGGGGCTGCCATTGCTGTTATAAGACGACATATGCAACATGCTGAGGGTAGTGACAATGCAAATGCTGCCAGATAACCCACAGTGAGGAGACGGAGAAGAGTGTACAGGCCCAGGGTCACCTACCAGGGGTTACATGAGCTGGAGATAGCGGAGCGCTATAGAGTGGACAGAGACTTCCTGCAGCAAATTGTGGAGCTGTGCAGGCCACGCCTCACACACAGAACCAACAGAGGGGAACCCATCCCAGTTGAAACCAAGTATGTGTTGGCCTAAGAATACTAGCAACAGGTACCTTTCAGAGACCAACAGGTGATATGATGGGGATATCACAGGCATCAGCACCCAGGGTACTGCACCAGTTCCTGGATGCCATGTTAGCACATGTCGGTGATCATGTATATTTCCCCAATTCCCATGAGGTATTGGCCAGGAATATGCGTCTCTTCCAGCAAATAGCAGAATACCCTGAGGTAGTAGGTGCAATAGACTGCAAGCATATATGCATCAAAGCACCAGCCAGTGAGCAGGGTAGGGCCTACATTAACAGCAAGGGCTTCCCCTCCATCAACTGCCAGGATGTGTGTGATGCCCAGGGCATAATAATGAATGTGTGTGCTGGCTGCCCTGGAAGCTACCATGATTCCCATATCTGGCATCTGACGCAGCTGTACCAGACATTTGCCAATGGGGACATCCCACATGGTCACTTAGTGGGGGATGCTGGCTATGCGCTGGAGCCGTGGCTGATGACACCCATCAGAAATGCACACACACCTGAACAAGAACGCCATAATGAGGCACATGCACAAACACGAAATGTAATCGAGCATGTGTTTGGGTTGCTCAAGTCACGGTTCCGGTGCCTGGACACATCTGGTGGAGCCCTGCAATACTCACCAACTAAATGTACCCAAATTGTCATGGTATGTGCTATGCTACATAATATGATCCTGCAAAAACAGCTGCAACAGGACCAGCATAGGCCTGGGCCAAACAGCCCCCCACCAGTGCCAAGGCCATCACAGGCAGAGCGTGACTCAGAGGAGGAACAACCTGAGCCTGCCCCAGTAGGCAGATGGAGGCGTGCCCAGTATGCCTTGGCCTTGGCAAAGAGGCAATGCATAGCACATACACTGGCTCAGTAGGAACCCTGGAAATTATACCTCTCTCTGACTCGCACATATAGTAAAAGGGATGCCTAACTTGACACTACCTGCTGCCAAACATGTATAGGGAGTGCAATATGCGCATCCGACATAGGCAGCCCTGCAGCATCACCTGAGGCATGATTGCCATGTGTTAAGCAATGTAAGGTAGTGCTAAACAGCATTTACCACCATGTTGTATATGCAAACTTGATGACCTTCAGTAGCATCCTACCCTCACCAAACATGAGGCCACAATATGAAGACAAGATGATCAATTACAACAATTGGCTTAAGTATTGGTGTCAGTGAAAGGGGATTCAATGCCTGTCAGCCTGGGATGAGATGCTCGACAAGACATGATGCTTTGCTAGGGATGGATTTCACCTATCACCTGTGGCCTATTGGATATTGCCAAAGGCTCTTGTCACCCCCATAATGCCTTTTCTAGGTAAGGCTCAAAACACAAACCCACCTCCATAGGTATCACAAGGGATAAGAAAGTATAAGTAATGCTACTCAATGCCAGAAGTCTAAACTGCAAGATGCATGCACTCCAAACACTCCTCAGCATGGAGAATGTTGATATCTGTGCAGTAACAGAAACCTGGTTCAAGGCTCCCAAGAGCACACTAGCATTCACAGGTACACCTCATACCATGCTTTACAGCTGCAAAACATGGAACAAACTACAAAAGGAGGGTGAGTATCAATATTTGTCAAAGATACCCACACCCCCAGGTTGGTGGCACAGCATGAAGCATCAGAGACTACCCATGTGTAACCAACAGTGGGTAAAACCACCTTCCAGTTCATAGCCTGCTACAGACCACCCTCCTAAACCCAGGAACCACACTTGGCCGACTGGAGAACACATGAAAATATGAAGATCTCCCCAAACACCATTATATTGGGCAGATTCAACTACCCAAATATACACTGGGAGCATTACCCTAGCTCCAACACCCTAGGCCAAAGGTTCCCAGAATTTATAAACCAAAATGCTATCGAACAACTTGCTACCACTCCCACAAGAGGGGAAAACATACTGGACCTGATCATCACCAACATGGGGACTCTATGCCCAAGACCAGAAGTGTATCCCTCACTGGTATGATCACACCAGATAGTAATCTCACTGGATATTCACATCCCCACCCCAGCCCATGGCCAGAAAACCACAGTGAAAAATGTTCACTAAAGCATATGTCACACACCTCAAAACTGAGGTGGAATCCTTCACAGCCCCTGTGTCTGTGGAAAATACAGCCCAGACCTCATAACCCTTTATAAACGCATTCTATGAACACCATCAGGAATGCATGGATCATGCAATCCCAAATAAAACCAAGACCCAATCCTCCAAAGGCAGGCATCCTGTTTGGTGGACCCCAGCCATAAACAAACCATACAATACAAGGAGGAAGCTACTATATGATAGATCCAAATCACAAAAAGGGAAGCCATCTCTGACCAGTATTATTGAAAAACAATGTCCACACATAAAATTGTCTAAGGACATCTGTGACATAAAAATCGTACGGGACACCAAGGATAATCACAAGGCATTCTTTACTTATTGTAGGAACCTGTATGGGAATCCCCAGGTATGTTCAGAATTAGTCCAAAATGACAAACAATACAACAAACCCACAGACATTGGCAACATCCAAGCTGACAGGTTCAGTGCAAACTCCCCCCCCTCCCCACCAAAAGGGCAAATATCTATCTGAGCAGAGTGCTGGCCCCCCTGACATCGCAAATGCTCAGTTAACAGCCAGCCTCTCCAAAGCAAAACACACAGCATCAATGGGACCAGACGGTGTCCTGGGCTGTGTCCAACATGAACCCCAAGAATAATTGAACACACACATAAAACCACTGTTCAATGTCAGCCTTAACACATGATATGTACCCAAAGAGCAGTGTACAGCAACAGTAGACCCTCTCCACAAAGGTGGTGCCTCAACGGATACTGCAAACAATCGCCCCAGAAGCCTGAATAGGTTGGTCTGCAAAGCTATGGAAAGGATCATCATGGACCTCAGAAATAAACATATTGGGGACACACAGACACTGGATCCTACCCATTTTGGCTTTGTTAAGGGCAGATCCTGCCTCTTAAACCTGGTTGAGTCATTTGAAACAGTCACCAAGGCCATTGACGAGGAGATTCATAGGTTCATAGGTT
>NC_056727.1:1091789221-1091854221 GCF_019279795.1 Protopterus annectens | reverse complement strand
CACCAAATAAATATGCAAGTACTCTGAAAACTTAAATATCTCTGGACAGATCAGCCACAATGGAAGGTTTAAATATATTTAACAATAAATAATAAAATAACAGGAAAATACTCCGTATATAATCACAGTGACATCAGAGTTCAAAATTACATGAAATATTTAAAACAACATTGCAGGATAGTCTCAAATAAATAAAGAAAAAATATCGAAACTAAGCTTTGCTATATTCCTGACTCTATCCAAGAGAATTATACTGTTCCCTAGTAACTTACTTCATCAGAGCAAGGCAGATGTTGTGGTGAATGATTCTTGTCAAGTCCAAGACAGAATACAGAATGCCCTGTCTCTCTAAGAGACTTTCTAAATTAATATCTCAAATATTACTGCTGGGATAGCTTGCAGAATGACATCACTTCTTGTCATCTGACTCTATCCCAGGTGAAACCTCCAGTGCTGAAAGCTTGGCAGTATTTATCATCTATCTGTGAAAATACATAGACCACAGAACATTGGCAGATGCTGGAAGTCATAAAACAATTGTACTACTTCAGACTTTCAGAGGTAGTAATTAGTTCACTCCGAAGACAATACAGAAAGCTTCTCAGCACAGACATTATGTCTCCAGCCTGTTTTTATGAAGTTAATCTCCTGTAGTCCAGTTTCCACTGTTAAAATATATGCCTTTAAACAGTTACAATTGCGCATGTACATTTCTTTTCTCTTCCAGCAGGGCACACTGTGGTTACATTTTAAGTGCAAGCACTTTATAAAATACCTTTTTAACACACGTGTCTGTAGAGACCAGTTTGATACACACATGACATACAGTTCTAATACAGTTGTAGCGCAAACATCCTATGTAAATCATGTTGATATTCACAAATGACATATAATTCATTACAAAATTCCAGATAGTTGTGCAGGCAGCATCTTCCTTTGTCAAGCCATGTATCGCTGTCTGTCAATCTATCTATTATTCTATCTATGTATCTATCTATCTATCTATCTATCTATCTATCTATCTATCTATCTATATCTATCTGTCTATCTATCTGTCTATCTATCCATCTATTCATTTATCTAATCTATTATCTCTAGCTATATTATATTACTAAAACCCATTTCCTTAACAGTGCCACTATACAAGACAAAAGAACACAGAACACACACAAACCAAATATGTACAACACTGAATCTATCCCCTTATCCAACCCTTATTCTAATCTTAATCCATGAACACTTACGCATACACGTCAGCTGCTATAGCATCATCTTGTACATCTTTATAACCACCAGTTTGTATTCAAATATTAATTTTCCTGCACAATCCTACTTACATACACTACACAAAACTAAACTCAACCTTAGGTGATTAACACAAATGAACATTCCCTCATTTGTGCAGTTTCTTTTTATATACCCACAAAAACTTTTCTATCAAATGACTTGTGATGATAACTGGAGTTTTGTAAAGAATTAGATTACATTTATATATTAAACTGATTTATACAGGTGCTTGTGTTGTAAATGTATTTGTAAAGTTGCTTGTGTTAAAAAAAGAAATGTGCCAACAATGGGTCCTGCTGGACAGAAAAAAATGCACCTGTATGTTAGACTGTATTGTAACTGCTACAATGAAAATATATTGTGCCAGAGGATACTGAAAGAGAAGAGGTAAATCTCAGTTCAGCTAACTTTGCAAAATAGTCTGAAATTAAATTATCTGGTTTAGGCCATACAGATTGTATCTTACAATTCTGACTGCAGCCAGAGAAAAAAAAAATTTGTGAGAAGGCTGGCTTGGTAACTCTCTAGGAAGAGTGGAAGTGTTAAAATTATTTTACAGCTTCCAGATGCTGTAACACATCTTAGCAAAGCTCTACATGTGTGTATTGTGACATATATGTGCAAGATCCTGGCTCAAGTTTCTAGTAAAGGGAGTAGTGTGGGAACCAGAATCAGGTGACCAAATGTGATGTCATTCTATAGCCAGCACTGAAATGGTATCCAGATATTAGTGACAGATGCCACTCAGCAGTCTGTATTTTGGGAACCTGACAAAAAAAGACCACTCACCCATATCATCTTGCCTTTCTCTATTAAGTAAGTAAAAAACAGTAATTCTTTAGATCAGGGAAAATACTGTGAGATTAGTTAAGTACTGTTTTTCTGTATTTGTGTGATATCTTTTCATCTGTGTTATTTTTAATATTTCCTGTGAATGAGACTCTGGTGTTTATTGTAAATAGATATTTAGTATTTTCATGTTCTTTTATTATTTATTATTAAATATACTTGAATTTTTCATTGTGGCTGGTTTTCTAAAGAATAGTTTAACCTCTGAGAGTACGTATATATATTTGGTGACACTGTGGCTGCTTCTGAATGTCTTGCTGTTTGGTCAACATTACCATTGGTATTAGTATTAATTGTACTCAGTATAATTGGATACCTTGTTAAGGACCTTAGAGTAGCTGGCTGGTGGCAGTGGAATCACCATATAGTTTGGGGAAAGGTGTTACAGTGGGTAATCTATGCCAGCCTTTCCCAGGTACTGTGTATGAGAAAATGAAATCTCAAAGAGTGTGTGTGTCAGCTACTTGGAACAGGGACACAGAGCTCCTTTGTTGTCAGGGTGGATTCTTATTTGAGGTCTGGAGAGAGAAAGAATCCAGCCCCAGGACTGGAGTGTGTTCACTGTGTGCTCTTATGGGAAATTGTGCTTGGTGCAGAGAGCTGCATCTAAAAATACTGTGTGTGTCTATTTCTCTCAATGTGAACGTTCCCCCACCAGTGTCCATGGTGAGGATTGAAACTCCTTCATTACTGGCTTAGAGGAGGGATGTCACATGACTATTCCACCTTTTGAGTTATGTGTGTGTGTGTGTGTGTGTGTGTGTGTGTGTGTGTGTGTGTGTGTGTGTGTGTGTGTGTGTGTGTATGTGTGTGTGTGTGTGTGTGTGTGTGTGTGTGTGTGTGTGTGTGTGTGTGCGTGTGTGAGAGAGGCTATATGATATGCCATCAAAGTTCATCAATTACATATAATTGATGCCAGCACATCAAAACACATCTTCCAAAAAACATTGAATGTCCACATTATTAAAAAAATGAAAAAGAAAAAAGTTTTCATTTCCAGTCACTTAACCTAGTCCTACCAATAGCTTCAGACCAAATATGTCTGAGTAGTACTGCTATTCATAAGATTAGGTTCGGATCATGTGTGGGAGCACCTTACTTATGCATGCTAACACTAGCCCTGCTCCTATTCCTAACCCTACACATCAACTTAAAAAATCCCTTCCCTTAACAGTTCCATTACACAAGACTCTAAGACATTAACACATGGACACATGCACAAACATACTCATACTCAGACAAACACACACACATGCACACAAACCACAATAAATCTTACCCCTGATCTAGCCCTTACTCTAACCCCAGTCTACAAACACTTACACATACACTTTAAAATGTTTATGAACTTACAGCTGAGTGATCAAATTCCCTTTATCACACTCTCACTAATATAGTCTAAAACATTTACACATACTCACACATAAAATCTATCCACTTAACTACTTTTGTTCTGATTAACTAACAGACAGAAGTGCAGTGTTTTTCTGTTGAACGTCAAATGGATGTTTTTTGGGTATGTGTTTCATCAAAACAGTTAACCAGGATATGTAGTGGGTGTGTGCACGTACGTGTGTGTGTGTGTGTGTGTGTGTGTGTGTATGTTTGTGAATCTGCTTGATGGTTAAAGTTAGAGGAAGGGTTAGGTAAGGGGATAGATTAAGTGTATGTGATTGTGAGTGTTTAGTGTTAGGGTTAAATTAGGGGATTGAGTTAGTGTATGTGTATGTGTGGGCAGTAAGTATCCAAACTGTCTTATGTAGTGGTAATGCTATAGGAAGTTTTTTTTTAATTTAATATGCAGGCTAGGATTAGGGGTCAGGGTTAGGGTTAGTACATATTACTAAGGTGGTAAAAGGTGGGATACTTTAGTTAGATTGGGTTGTTTGGGACTAGTGAATATGCAGTCTTCTGGATGCCTGATGTGAATTCTTTGTCAAACGAAGGTTGTAGATGTGGAGAAGGGACAGTATTAGATTGTCTTTGCAGAGGCATATAAACCAGGGGTGGATGTTATCTGATCCAGGGGAACTGTCAATAAGAAACTGATTGATCAGGTCAGAGATGTCATTTGGAGTTATGGTCTTGAAGTAGAACTGAGGACTGCAGGGTGGTGGGTTGGTGGCAGAGAAGGGGCATGAGAGTGGGCATTTGTCATTTGGGGTAGATTCCTGAATTTTTTAAGGAAACCAGAGACTGAAAATTGTTTATTACCACACTGAATACTGTTGTAAAAGTTAATGACAGGTGAACGTCTGTCAATAAGTGTTTAGGTTTCAGTAATAAAACTGCTTTTGTGGATGCTAAGTTTGTGTCTGAGGATGACTTGTTTGGCTAGGAGGAGAGGAGTAAAGGCTGCCTGGGTTTCAGAAGATGAGTTATTTTCATTACCAAGTTTGCCAGGCTTTGTCACACATTTGGAAGCGTTGTTTGAGTTCCCTAGTAAGTAGGTTATTATTTTTTGGCTTAAACAATCTTTTAATTAGGGGAAGGAATTAATAGTTCATGAATTAAATGGAAATCATCTGGAAGAAATACTGATCAGATCAGTTTTTCAGTCCTAAAGTAGTCATGTAAACTTAAAGAAGCAAAGAGAATCTATGTATGTAACAAATTGCAGTGTCGTCCAATCCAAAACTTTTCTGGAAACTTGTTTAGTATTTATTCTCCCACCAAAGAGAGCATGAGAAAGAAAATGTATGATAATTTCCATCATACCCATCATAATTTGATCTTGTCAGCCCTACCATCCCTGCCATAACTGTATGAATTCTTAACTGACCCCTCCAGCTAGACAAAACAAAACATACATACATAAATTAAACAAATAACTAAGTAAATAAATAAATAACACCAGTCCTAACTCCAATATTCTACATTCTTTAGCCCTTTTGAGTCCAAAGTAGATCCATCATTGTCCCTTACTACAGGTATAGTCCTGGAGCAATTTAAAAACATGTTCTTGGGATCCCGTTATCAAAAACAACCTCACACTCCTGGTCTCAACCCCAATCCAAATCCTTTCCCCATCACTAAAGTTATAGAGCAATTAATCCACAAGCAAATAAAGGAATGTATAAACAGTCAATTAATACACTCACATTATGAACTTAAGGATGTCCATAACACAATCAGTGCAATAAAGTCAGCCATAAGCCAAATTAATTTCCTTATATAAGCTAAACAACTTACAAAAGGAGTATTTGTTGACCTCAGACATGGATTTGAAAGGGTTCATCACAAAATGCTGTTACAAAAGGTACGCAGACTAGGTTTAGGCACATTCTTAAATGGATAACTAGCTACCTAACTAACAAGACCTTTTCAAATCTAAATAGTAACCAAATCCCCATATCCCATTTAAGGATATCTTGAGATCCAAGATAAGTAGTTGGTCTCATCATTCTCCTTATCTAATAGTGATATATCCATTGCTATATAAAAAATGCTATAATTCCATATGCAGGTAACATTTTTATATCCAGCTTAGGAAATAACTTTCATAACAGATGCACAGCAACATAAATCCCTGCTTTTAATATATAACTGTTTAAAGAAAATAATCATTTTCTGCTAAACACCACTAATTTAGCAGTAATGCTATTCAGAACTCTGCAATATACAATAAAATATTACAATCAAAATAACTGATATAAGCAAAAACAGGATAAACATGGTTACATGTTATTAGTATTTAGGTCTATACCCTGATCCCTCCCTATTTTTAGGATATATACCAAATACATTGCAAAATATTATAGCAAGTAAAAGCTTGTGGTTCCATCACCAGTCATTTAACCCAACAATGCAGGGCAGCTAAAGCAAAATGTGTGTTTCTGCTTAGCCTACAATAAGGACTGCCATGGTTAGCACTAAACTCATCAATATTATAAACCAATAAAAACAAAATATACATTTCCTGTAAATGTAAGCATCGCTATAACACCCTTCAACAGCCACAATGATTATACTTCATCACTTAAAATCAAACCTGTCCACACCACACCAAATGACATTTGATTGCATTTATTAAACTTCTATAAACACCACTTTATTGAACAATATTTTAATTTATTGACCACAGCATGAAAATCCATATAACCACTTATTAGGGCAGTGTCACCTTGCTCACCTTAACCAAATAAGCAGCATCTCACCTTTGCCTGCTTACTTTTACTTATCAATCAGTGTCCCATTACTCACTATCATTCCCCAGATCAATGAATTAAACATCCAAAACCAGAGAGGGAACAAAAGAAGGACAAACCAATCCCTCTTCTCCGTCAATCAGTCTGCCACAGGCTGTTCTCCCTCATTACCTCCAAAACCTTCAGAAAACCCTCCAAAACAAATGCAAGTGCACATTAGAGAGGTCCCACCAAAATCATTCAAGTGTATTCCATCCTCTCCAAATCAAACTGGATCCCTGTCATCGATATCCCTATGACCTATGATATAAATACCCAAAGGAGCCAGTTGCCTAACTAGCCTAACATTAACAAACTGATGAGTTCCATCCTAAGCCAAAATAACTGTGGTACTACCTCCAACCACAAAATACACATTCCTGGGTATAACCCCTTTAAAGTAAACAGATCCTCACTTATCCGAACTAGCAACTGCAGCTTTAGAATTATTCCCAGATCGTTACCTGCCAAATGTAACACCAGGACTCTAAGGATCCCAATGCCACCTGAAACAATGCAAATCCAAAGTGCATCTGGACTAACTGCAGTGCCCATTTGCTGCCCAGTGGATATAAGAATGACATAAATGAGATCCCCTGTCAAAAAAAAAATAACTTAATACCAAGCCAGTCACTGTACCAAATTATCGAAGATAAGACAAGAAAGCATTTGATGACCAGTACTATCTGCCTGCCCTTCCCCAACTGATCCATTTTAGATCTACACAACCAAATATGTACAGAAGTAAAAAACATTGAAACATCCCACCAAACTAGCAATCAAAACAATTCTGACACCTTAAGAGCTCCACAATACATCCATAAAGCTAATGTCACACAAAGTGTAGCCCAATGAATCTCCATTTACCAATGCTAATCCCCACAACAAAACCTTCAAAGCCTGTCTTGTCAATCTGTCAGTTTTCACACTATCAACCCTACCCCAACCCTTCAACATATGAACCACATTTCAAGACTTAGTAAAGTCACATAACCCAGCCATGCATGCAACTATACTAATTACAGTTAAGGCCACCTTGACCGACTGAACTGCCTTACCTTGTTCCCAAGCCTGAACCAAGTATCTCAACAAGAATCCTTCCCACCAAACTCCTTCCTCATTAGGCAGCTGCAACACAAATTTAACAAACTCTTGCAATGCCCTACTATATACCTTCCTTTTAAAAGCTGCCCAGGATTTTTATACCAAGTATCTGATCATTCCAAGCCAACCTAACACACATCATCTAGCAATACCAGTGGCTTGCAGCACTGCCATATTGTCTGAATGAAAATTAACCCTTTCCCCCTGCAACTTCTCCTGCTAGACCTTCGATGCCAGCCAAATTGGAACTAAACCCAAACAGTAAACATCCCTCCTCTAATCGTCCTTCCACCCTGCTGGCCAGTGAGCTACAAACCATTCCCCCCA
Organism: Protopterus annectens; assembly: GCF_019279795.1. Taxonomy (NCBI): domain Eukaryota; kingdom Metazoa; phylum Chordata; order Ceratodontiformes; family Protopteridae; genus Protopterus; species Protopterus annectens. The sequence goes on along the minus strand of NC_056727.1, from coordinate 1,091,846,467 downwards.
AAATATGCCCCCATCCCAATACTTACTGCCAAATCTGTAAACAAGTGCAAATCCCCTTGAACAACCCAATCCAACTGCCAAGGAGCCATACCATTAAACTGCTCCAGAAAGACAACCACAATGTTAAATCAGCACACACTATCTTATTAACCGTCACCCACTGATGTTTGCTTCCCCCCATTCAACAAAAAGACCATGAGCCCACAAAAGGAAAGATCTGGATGAACTGCCTGACATGCAAATGTCAGGAGCCTGAAGAACTCCATAACATCCTAAATCTGCACCAAGTCCTTGGATTTACCCACCAAATCTTCTCTTTCAAACATGTTACATTCATATCTGGTAAACAAAAAAACATGGCTTGCATTGACTAGCAATCCCAGAAAACAATGCCTTGCTCGAGCCTTCTAACTTGTGTCTAGCCAACAGAACACCCAGTTCCTCATACATTCCCAAAAACACCCGTCTACCTTCCAGTGCTCTGTTAAACCCTTCATCTAATCTTAAGAAGTCATCCAAATAATGTACTGCCTCCTGGTAGCCCACCCACTGCTGCCAAACCTCTCTAAGTAGCACAGACCACCAAGCATCCCATAGCATAGCCTCTTCAAAGTAAAACTTAAACCCAACTATCCTGTCCAACAACAGCCACTGTTCCTTTCAAAGTGGTAATAAATGAAAACGGATTCAATATCTACCTTCACCAACCATGGGTCCGTAAACTCACAAATGACATGCACTGCATTATCCAAAGATGCATAACTGACTTTACATCTTCTGCTGAAATAAAATCATACACAGAATTCCCCTCAGGATAAAACCAATGGTGAATCAAATGAAATTCCTTGCTGACTTCTTAGGAACCAACTCCAACAGAGAAACCTTAAAACTGTTAATGAGAGGAATATGAAATGGACCCAGTAACCTACCTGCCCCCATTTCTTCTCCACCAAGTGTTCTAAAATCTCTTCCTTCCCCTCCAAAGAACACAGATTCCTACAAACTGACCCCTCCCTTCCCACTCCTGATTGAATAGAAAATCCCCCCAGAAAACCCATCTATTAATTCACCTGCAACTGCTGAATCAGGAAAATGCATGAGCAGCTGGCACAATATCTGTATGTTAATGGCAAAATGTGTCCCCCGGTTTTCTCTTTGACCCACTAAAGGACACACCACTTCTCTGCCCCTAAAAATTCCCCTTGCCCAGACTACCCTGAAATCCAAGAAACAATAAAAGTAACCCACCCAATTTAGCTGCTGGGAATGCAAATTAACCAATGTGCCTTCCTGTCTGCCACCTGCACAGCTGAATGCATGCCCTCCCACTTCAAACAGGTATGCAAAACCTACATACTACCTGTAGGCAACACCCCACATTAATGGCCTAGCATATCCCCTTCCTGACCCCCACTAACTTAACCCCCCTGCTAATGGCTCCAAGGCTATCTACGACAGGGCTATCAAAATGTGAGGATGTCTAACATCCCAATGCATTGACTGATCCACTGCCTTCCACTTCCAAAACCTCTGATCATAATACAACCAGGCATTCCCCACCCACAGATGCTGTGCTTCACAGATTGTGAGAAATTAACTCTAATCCTACCCAGTTCGGCTTTGTTAAGGGCAGATCCTGCCTCTTAAACCTGGTTGATTTCTTTGAAACAGTCACCAAGGCCATTGACGAGGGGAAGGTGGTCCACGCAGCCTACCTGGACCTCGCAAAAGCCTTCGATACAATACCCCACTCAGGCATTATAGATAAGCTTACCAGCTTAAATATAAACCCCTATGTCACTAGATGGATTGCAAACTGGCTCAAGGACAGAACCCACATGGTTAGAATTGCTGGAGCCATGTCAGACTCCAAACCAATTACAAGTGGTGTCCCACAAGGCTCAGTCCTGGGACCTCTCTTGTTCGGTATATATTTCTCGGAGGTACAGGCCAACATGGAAGGACTGTGGCTGACCAAGTTCACAGATGACTGCAAACTGGGTGCCATAATCGACTCTCCAGCCGACACAAGCATCCTCCAAAAGGGCCTCATAGAAACAGACAACTGGTGCCAGAGCCATGGCCTCAAGCTAAATGCCAAAAAGTGCATAGTCATCCCCTTTGGCAAAAACAAAGTGCCCACAAATTACCACATAAGAAGTAATTAGGGACCTGGGGACCCAAGTTGATAGCAATCACTCATTTGACAACCACGTGGCCAAAGTGGTTAGAAAAACATTTTATATAGCCCACCTAATCATGAAGGGATTCACATCTAGATCAGGGGAGGTCATCGTGCCTCTTTACTCATCCCTCATCAGGCCCATAACTGAGTACAATGCCCCTTTTGGGATGTACCTTACCAGACACCTGCAGCAACTGGAAAGACCCCAAAAGTACCTCACCAAGAGGATCAAAGGGCTCAAACAGTTGCCATATGCTGCCTGGTTAAAGAAACTCCAGCTCTACTCAGTGGCATACCGCCTGTTCAGAGGCGATCTGTGCCTGACGTATAAAGCCATGTCCAACCCGGAATTAATGGACATGCTGCACCTCAGAAAATCCAAATCCCATCGAGCTACGTGCTCGAGAGACTTGAACCTCAGCACTGAAATAAATAGGACATGCTGGAGGGACAGATTCATAACCCAGAGGCTCCCTTCACTCTGGAATAAAATCCCAGTCCAGGTTAGGCAGAGTCCCTCATTGACTCTCTTCAAGAGGAATCTTGATGAGTGGATGGGAGATCTTAGGTTTACCCCGGGTATCACTTCTGTGTCACTGTTAGACAGAGACACAGTATTCTAACCTCGAAAAAGGGCATAGCAAAATAAATTTAAAATGGGTGGCGAAAGCCAAACACATTCTGGTTAGGCTTATAAATGCCCTAGGGCAGATAGCCTAGTATGAACCTATGAACCTATAAAAATGGTAAGGCCAAAGACAATATCCTTCTCTAACTGAACTACCATGTAATAAATGAAGCCTAACACCCAGTTGACCCATGTCCTTGGGCTTAGTCTACCTATGCTTCTCTGCCCCAAGGCCGCTACAGCCAGCAAAGGTCTTTACTGTTTGCTGTTTTTGATTCCATCAAACGTTGAACCCCATCCACATCAATTAATTAAAAATATTGACATACTTCCATTTCCAGATCTTTCCTTTTACTAAAAGCAGTATGTGGGGGGGGGGGGGTGACCACTCTTTTCCCCGGGGCTGGCTTAGGGAACCAGTCACCCAGATAGATCTCAAAGTTTGACCCAATCTCATGCTATTATGACTCCACCCCATCTGTGGATGACCCCAAACTCCCCATAATCAAACATAAACCCTCCTCATTTCCAAAAGCCTACTCAGGAAACTGTCACCTTCACTCAAAAAGGGGCCCCCAAACCGCAGTCATTCTTCAGCTGTGCCACCTGCTTTACCTGCCCCTGACATAGCTCATCCTCACCTGACCCTACACTACTCCAAAACTGCACCAACTCTGCCATGCCTAAATGAGCACCTAACAGTGCATCATTACCTGTGACCTCATTGTGCACCACTCTAGCAGCTGGAACATCCACTGTAGTAGCATCCATCAGCTGTCGAGTCCACTTCCCTTGGGCCACCAGCTGATACAAACTATGCACTTATACCATCTGCGACCTCATTGTACACCACTGCAGCATCCAGAACATCCACCACCATCTACGAGAAGGAATAGTCAAAAAGAGAAAGAGCAATTTAAAACACCTCAGAAATGAGATTCAGACCTTTGCACTGTGAGGCATACCTTAATGCAAAGCCATTGCATTATTCTTACTTAAATACTTGTGCTGCAACCTCTCTAACAAAACTTGCTTTATATGTATAATATAGAGCTTAAATATATTATACAGCATGAGATAGAATGTAACACATATGCTGAAACACCCAGTAACAAATACATTTAATTTCTCGCTGTCTCAGTTAAGCCATTTTAATTAAATTTAAACCAAGAGACGTGTCCACTGACTGTGGCTTTTTGCTAAACAAGACGTTACCCTGATTTTCACCCAGGGCACATAAAACTCAAGCTGCTATTTCAGTTCACAATAAAGTTCAGTCTATGAAGGGTACTAACAACTACAGCAAACACTAATAAATGCAGGGTGCTAACAAAGAACACACATGTGGCCTAAAAGAAAACGATACTAACTTTATCCACACACCCCTTCTTAAACACTATCCAAGGCTATGTCCCCCTACTGACACAGACACAAACACACACATACACACACAGCAGACATAGGAAATAATTAAATATATATGAATACTAACCCGCAAATGTTATATCTTCTAAACTTACTAAACATAATTCTCTACTCAATCTGTTAAAGAAACAAAGGAATTACGGAAGTATATCAATACCAATTGCTTTCAACAGAAGAAAGAATAATCGTTTAAACTAAAAGATGTTTTGTCTCCATTTATAGCATGCTTAAACAGTAGGTATTCTGCATTACGAGACAATTAAAAGCACACAAAGCAATGAAATTCTGGAACAGTTGCAACAGGAATGACGTTTGAGTCACAAATCATTCTTAAATAAAACTACATAAACAATGACTTTATCAAACTATATCACAAACTCTAACACCACATGTCGATCACTACTACGCTGCGCCAACTTCCTCCAAATCTCTTTATACTACTGAAATAATGTTTTGTTAAGCTCAACACTCCCCTTCAACTGTGGTCATGCTATGTGCATGCACAACCAACGGCCATCACCTGCAAGCATCTCACAGCCCAAGAAACCTGCTTCTGCAGACTGGAAAAATATTCCAGCCACAAATGAGCCAAAATGTGAGGCAAAATCTGGACATTCTGTGAAACCTGGACCTCTTTGCACACAAAAAAAGTCTGGACAAAGCGTGGCATAATTGGGGGAAGGAGGCCCAAAAATAGGGACAGAGTTTAAATTTTGTTTGTGTTAGCATGAATTTTCTGAAGGATGCGAAGTCTGAAACTCAAATGTATGTCATTATTTATTGACTACAGTCTTCAGCTCATCCCAGTGATTTGCCAGAAAGTCACAAATTTGATGAGGATAGGCCAAAAATATGATGCAAAAATCTGGACATTCTATGAAAATCTGGACGGTTGAGAGGTATGCTGGACAATGAAAACTATGGCAGACACCACAAAACTACCAGTCCTTACCCCCACCCCCTTCATGGCTGTTAACACTTAACATGCATGTGCAACACCCGACCATTACTTGCCACACATCCCAGCCAGGGAAACGTGCACTTAACCTGAGAAGCCAAACCCAACGACAAGGCGCTGCCATTTCTACTACAGCACCACCAATGGCTACTACCATGGACAATCTGCACACAAATACTACATGGCAAAGCAAAAAAAAAAACAAAACCTGAACTTGCACAAAAAGGAAAAAGTCAGAATAAAACCATATAGCATGTATCTATGAAGCAACATACCTAACCATTATGCCATACCGCAATCCGAATAAAAGGAAATCTGAACTTGCAGCAAGACCAAAAACAAAGAACCTGGCATGGTACAAAGTAACTGCAGTGGCCATCACATCAACACACAACCCAAGAATCTTTCCACAATAGTGGAAAGAAAAGAACTGCCATAACACAAAACCTGTGAACCACTATCGCACAAATCCCTTACATCAGCCACAAGCAAATACCCCAAATAACTCAGCGAACTAAACAGCTAATACTACAGTTGGATGAAGAAAATTTAGCAGGTTATCAACCTAAAAGCTCCCTTCATCTCCTAGACTGTACTTCATGCCCAGCCATGCTACCACAGTCTCTCTAAACCTATTTCCCTCCCCTGGTTGTTATCCTGCAGCTAAGACCATACCAGCATGCCCCAAAACACAGTAGCAACTGAAATATACACACACACACACACACACACACACACACACACACACACACACACACACACACACACACACACACACACACGCACGCACACAAACATACACACACATAAAAAATAATCAATTAACTTACTCCCCCATACCAACCATTGTTAACCCGAGGCCTACCTGCTCCAGAAGTACCTACCAGTCATCTTGGACATACTACTTGCCCTAACAAGTTCATGCCAAAATCTGATCCCTTACCCAGTTACACTTACACAAAACCAGTTAAGCCCCTCCTTGCACTTACCTCAATTCCTCCCAGCCCTCCTACTTTCCCAGTTTAACCCTTCCATTCCCACAAAATTAACTCTCTTCCACTACCATCTTAACTCCCATTGCTATTCCTACCTGATCCTCACCCAAAGATGTCTCTGGGCAAATTGATTTGTTCCAAAACCTCATTTATTCACTGTAGGTACAAAACTTCCTTGTCTAACAAATTACTATACTGAACTCCAAAACATAAAATACGAGAAACTGCTGACAGTACATTAGCCTTAACTCAGCCCCTTTTTAGAAATGCTGTGGGTGTTAAATGCTTCTGTAAGTTAACTCTTGCTAACTGGAACATACTTCCTAACAACCACAGAGAAGAAACAAACTAACCAACATTCAGGGCAAAATATAAAGATACCTCAAAGAAATAAAGAAATGTGAATGCCCAGAAGATAATGTATAGACTGCTACCCAACTACCCATATCTTCATCAACACAATACATTAAATAAATTAAAAGAGCTTTTTAACAAACATTGACACAGACACTTCTTCTAGTGAATTATATATATATAAACTTATGAGCATACATTTTACTGCTAGTTTGAGAGTAGCTACACTGAGCATTGTTAATATGTAGTTCTTCAAATAAAGCAAGTAAGGCTGAAACTAGTGTACTAGCATAAATAAATGTGTAAAGTGAATAATGTAATATACTCTAATTCCAAATAATGTATGCTCTGCTTCTGTATCAATAGTTACACTGAAAATGCATGGTAACACAAAACCTTTTATTCTAGCAACTTTCTAAGTTTATAAGAACAATATTTAAACATTGCCCCTATTTTGGGGCTATGTCCCCCCATTATTTTTGGCTTTGTCTAGATTTTTTGTTACGTTTGAGAGCTTAACTAGCTAGTACCATTATTCATGCTATTTAAATATAAGATTGTTCTTTCATTTTGTGATTTTTTTCTTGCATTTTATTAATACTTTTATTCCCTTGCCTATGGCTGTAGTCATGGCTGAAAAGTGTTCCTGAACTAGTTCATCCACCAGGTTAACACATTTGAAATTGAAATTATTAATCATAGAATATCATATTAAAGAATATCATTGCAGTGAAGCTACTTTGCTAGAAGACAATTTTGTCATATATAATTCTGTCATATAGTTGCAACTATGGGATATTCTTCCTTGTACTCTGTGACCATCATACAGTATTGCATCAGTTCATCAATGATGTGAATTAGCCAACATCACAGAAGACTTATTTTAATACTATGGTGGTGTTTTTTCCACTTGGTTATAGTTTGTGCCAAATAGCTTGAGCAAAAAAAAATAAAAAATCTGAGACGATTTCAATGTATAACTTCAGAGATTGATAAAATGAAATAGAGTGTCACAAAGAAAATACTTCCACTGAATTACATGGAATGTATTTTCCTGCCTACTTGTGATGCAACCATAACCGTTACTGTAATGCCACTGCCACTCTAACAATACTGAGTTTTGTAAGTCCTACATTAATTGTGGATGGAATTAGGAAGGACCACAACATTATATCAGCAACGTTACACCATAGTACTATCCATGTGGCTATAGTGAAATAGCTGCTGTATATCAAGAAATGAGGTGTGTAGGGTGTAGAGATAGTGGTGGAGCGTGCTTAGATGTTGTCAGGAAGGGGTTGCTGCACCATCTTGGTTATTTTTAACATTTTATCTGAGTCTTCTTCAGAACTCTCAGCCTAATCTTTCAGGTTCTTACTGGAAAGTAGTATTTATTCTGTATTATTACTTTTATTGATAAAAATAGTAGTAGGAACTGAAGCAAACTAAGCAAGACAGTTCCAGTGAATAATATAAAACACATGCCAAACGGTTACTACGTAGGTAACAGAAACAGACACCAGCAGAATACCACTGGCTTTTTAAGATCTGTGGGAGACACGGTAACACATTAGTGCCTATGTAAAATGAAATTAACTGCAAACAGCCCTGCTATGTCAACAGTGTTGGTGTTTGACAATTCTGCTGACCATTGCTCCAGCTATGAAAACAATGTTTTACTCTAACACACTCTGTCTTGTTTTTATCTTGTTATAATATATCCTGTAGGAGATCATTCTGTGAAAGAGATGGAAGAAGAATTAATTATACATAAATAGATAAGCAGAATGGTTGCTATGGTGAAGGCTAATCTTAAAGCATAGGCAAACCATGTGATCACCAAGTGCATCACTAGGCCTAGCATAAAAGCTCATCATTTGTAACATATGTTCTTTTTTGAAAATCACATTCAGTAAAAAAGCCTTTAAACACAAAAATGCAAAATTAAAAACTCTTAAAAATGCTATTTAGTGTGCAATTCCCCTCAAACAAACACATATTGACACACTATTAAAAATATCTTTAATAAAGGAGCTACGCACTGAGAGTCCCAACTTTTCATTTTGAAACTTAACTTCTGCTTGTAAAAAGAGCTGACTTTAGGTCTGCAGGTTAAATGCTGATCCATTGCATTCTGTGTACTCAAATCAGCTGTTGCAGTACAGCCAGTTTCCTATTTCTTACTCAGTCTAAGAGAATTTGGGGGTGGATTTCAAAAACAAGCTAGAGGCAGTGTTCCGTTGTAGCTTAGAAAAGGTGACTTTCATTCTGAAAGAAAGCTTGCAAGCTTCCTTGTGTTGATTAGGCAAAAGCAGACATGGTGAAGACTTTAATAGAAGGCCCATTGCTTACATCTGATTTTGAAACAATCAATAACTGATGTATCCATGGATGTATATCATAAAGCAAGTGTAAAATCTCAGAGTATGCCTGAAAAAAAAACAGGCAAGCATGTGTGCCTACATGACTCTCCAAATGACTGTACTGGATAGTCACCACCATGTTAATAATTGTTCTCTTATATTGAAAGATGTGTCTAAAGAACATGATACTTAAATGGATTTATTAATAAGTGACTGTAGTTCTTGATAACTGTTGATAGATGTCTATGTTAGTATATCTAATGTCAGATATTTTATTGACTTTACTGCAAAATTAAATAATTTGGGTACAGTTGGTACTGATTAAGAGTTGCACAGATATTGTCTTTTTCTTTCTGTATACATGCATAAATCCATATATATGTATATGTATATATAAATACACACACACACACACACACACACACACACACACACACACACACACACACACACACACACACACACACACACACACACACACACACACAGCTGGCTTTAGGCAACCCCTCCCCCCATCCTGGGGGTGCTCAACCACAGCAAGTTATCGTATTTTGTTATTTTATAACATGTCTGTCAAAACAACAAAAGCTAGTACAGCAGTCTTGTGTAGTTAATAAAGCAGGTGGATAATAATAACTCTTATTTATATCCCATTTAAAATTAAAAGTGCCCCTGGCTTAGTTAAATCCTGCTGGTGGACATTTTCTCCATTAAAACTAACAACATAGCTTTAAGCACCTGCAACATCCATGGCTTAATCATCCGTGACTGTGTGGGGTACCCACAAAAGATGCTGCTGGTTGAGGAAAAATTAGAGGAAAATGTATTAATTTTCTGACTGTGGTCTTTAACCTGAACAGAGCTGTGATATGACCCTGTTAGGATAAACCTGATGAGGTATAGGAGCAAGGCAAGCACTAGAAATGAAGAGAGTGACTAATGTCAGTGTGTACCTTGGGTTTTAATAACAGCTGATGCTACGCATCTTCAGTGATGGGTCTGTCTTTCAGGGAGTTTTATAAATACTGGCAGAACACCAGATGCTCTAACTCTCAACTTCTTTGCTCAAAAATCCTGGGCAAAGCCAAAACTAATAGCAGAATAAAGGCTCAAATTCAGAAGCATGTTTTAAATATTAATCTAATTCATTCAAAAAAGTTAGTAGAATAACACATTTGTATCAATTTGCATTTTTTGGACAATAATAAATATGAAACTCTGATATCTGCATGGACTGACTGCCTGTAATCCTAGATGATTTACCAGCAAATCAAACTTTTTACAAGGGACAGAGCAAAATTATGAGGCAAAATCAGGCATACATTACTCCTCAATGAGCTAAATAAATGTGACTTTCTCCTGTTGCTGTTTGATGACTGCTAAATAACAGTCACTGATGTGTGGTAGTACCAGTGTTACACAATTGTTTGCTGAAATAAGTGTAAAACTAGTATTGCTATGGATTATGCGTGTGTGTGTGTGTGTGTGTGTGTGTGTGTGTGTGTGTGTGTGTGTGTGTGTGTGTATGTGTAACTATCTATGATTCTTATCTTTGCACATGTCCAGTGATGCTGGGACATATATTAATCTTCAGGGTAGCAGTAAAAACTGCAGTTAACAAATAAGTATATTTCAAAAGTAAGGCATATATTATAGCTCAGAACATTTAGAGACTATAATCTTCTAGGAGACTGGTGGTCCCCGCTCCCCAGACTGCAAAATAGATTTTGACATTTATTTAATAGTGTCCTCTGCTTTTAACCACACCTGTTCTAAAACCAGCCCTACACAGAAGGTTGCTATAAGTTATTTGGGTGGTTGAAGATTGTGTGGCCAATATTTTTTTAATTTTCATTACAGTCAAACCTTAAAGATGTACACAGCAGGTCATTATAGCTTGTGTTTGAATTGGGGATAGTGGTTATTTTTTAATCTAGGGTCAGTGCACTGTGTTGGAGCAACAAACTGGACTACATTACTGTAATATTTTTTTTTTTCACTTTCCTCATAATCACACGTCAGGCACACACATAGCTGGCTGCATTTGAGGATTAAGTGTGAGTAGTGAGGAAGCATAATATGTATATGTATGTGCATGTCAGCCATCAACTGAAATACAGAACTGTGGCAATTTGAACCTCTGCTTTCATCCCAGTATAACACCAGAGGGTTGCACAGGCAGTGACTCTTTTTTGAGGGGTTAGGGAGGCAGGTAGTATTCCCAGATAGGATCTGTGTATTTCACAACAATTGACATGTTAGTTCATTGTGAGCAACTATTTTCTCAGCTTTGAATATTAAGCTTTGGGCACAACTTATGTCTTCCTTGATAGAAAAAACTAATAAGAAAGAAATTCATTTTCTTACTCATGATTTTTGTTTAGGCCACCACTGGATTAACATGTTGGGAAGTGCTCTAAAATACATCCCAGAACATTGATAACCCTATAGCTCCTGGTAGTTACTGCTTAACTGAGTTATTTTGTCAGTGGTTACTACTGCGCTGTCTTGGTCAAGAAAGGTGTGTTGAAAGGATAAACAGAAAACTAAAGTTGAAAAGTAATGCTGGATTTCTTTCCTTAATCATACCATCATTGGATGAAAAGGTTGTGTTAAAATAAAACAAAATGTTAAATGTACTTCAGAGCATATAGAAAGTTATGTCTCCTTGAAAAAGCTGAAGAGTACGGAAAATGTGAGAAAAGGAAGAAAAAAGTCATATGTATGGTGTGGGGAGCCCAAGGTGGGGTTGGGGGGGTGGGAACAGAAGAGACTAATGGAGGAAGATTGCATGTTTGGGGGTTGAAACTGTAGGCAGTGCCTGTGGGTACATGTCACCTAAGTCCAGCACTGTAGCTAGAGTCACTGTAATGTATCATCATTGCACTAAATGTGGGTAACTGCCGAATGAGATGGGCCAACACAGTGAGGTGCACAGGCATGTCATAATGTAAGCACATTGCAACTACAGATCAGTCTGTATGTACTGCTCCTAAAACTTTGCATGAACTAAAAGGTTACTTAGGAGGGGTGGCATTGGTAGGGAGATATTTAGATGGGAAGTGCCCAGAGGTCCAATATATATATATATATATATATATATATATATATATATATATATATATATATATATATATATATATATATGGGTCGACTTTGTTTTGTTGAATCTCATTTCACTGAATTTCATTTCACCCCAACCACTTCACTGAAAACTCAAATTACTGAAAACTTATTTCACTGAATCTCATTTCACTGAACTGCAGTTAGTATATATGGCACTGTGTAGAGTACTGTAAGGCAAGTAAAATGTATATGCTCTTTTCCCCACTATAGTGTGATCCTGGAGTTAGTATATATAGTTAGGGGGGTGTGGAGGGCAAATCCCAAACATTGGGGGGGGTGATCGTGTAGCCCCCCCACTTAGTTTGAGTACATATTGTCTTTTGGAGACAGTTATTGGCATTGTAGCTATGCATGCCTATTGTTTAAAATGTATTGTTTTAAAGTTTTTGATAAAACAGAATATAAAACAAACAAGGTGGGGGGCTATGCCCCCCACACCCCCATATACCCCACACCCCTCCTAACTATATATACTAACTACAAGATTTCACTACAGTGCAGAAAAGGGCATATACCTTTTACTTGCCTTACAGTACTCTACAGAGTGCCATATATACTAAGTTCAGTTTAGTGAAATGAGTTTTCAGTAATTTGTGTTTTCAGCGATGTGGTCAGGACGAAATGAAATTCAGTGAAATGAAATTGAACGAAATAAAATAGACCCGTTTTATAATTTTATATATATATATATATATATATATATATTTATATATATATATATATATATATATATATATATATATATATATATATGTATATATAAATAAATATATATATATATATATATATATATATATATATATATATATATATATACATATAATATTATAATATATGGGTCCACTTTGTAATTTCGAAAGCCCAAAATCTCGAGTTTTGATACATCGAACTCAAAACATTGAGATTTTGGAGTCTCAAAACTACAAAGTGTTGCAAAAAAAAAAACTAGCTAAAATAATGTTTTTGCAGGGGGGCAAGCCCGCTTGCACCCACCAGACCCCTTGCAACTTAAATATATAATTTCTGAGATTGCGCTATAGTGAAGAAAATGGTAATGCTCCCATTATGTTTACCATTCTCTCCACTGTATATTTAAGTTGCAGGGGGTGTGGGGGTGCAGGGGGGCTTGCCCCTCTGTAAAAACAGTTTTTAGTCTTTTTATTGTTTTGTTTTTTTTACTTTGTAATTTTGAGATTCCAAAATCTCGAGTTTCTGCGATTGTTATTTTGAAACTCGAGATTTTGGGCTTTCGAAATTACAAAGTGGACACATATACATATACATATATATATTTATATATATATATATATATATATATATATCTCTATATATCTATATATATATATATATATATATATATATATATATATATATATATATATATATATATATATATATATATATATATATATATATATATCTATAGATAGATATAGATAGATGTAGACACACACACACACACACACACACACACACACACACACACACACACACACACACACACACACACACACACACACACACACACACACACACACACACACACACACACACACACACACACACACACACACTAAAGTGTAAAAAGGTTTTGATGTTTACACTTGCATGTTTTAGCCTTTTAATTGACTTCATCAGTACAGTATAACTAGATTGTTTGATTATAGTTTAAAAGCACACAGAGTAAAATCATGCCTGATGTCCATAAACATTAGGTTGCCTGCAAAAATCCTAAATGGCATCCAAAGCAAAGGCTAAAAAGTTCATGCAGACAAACCATTCAGTAAAAACTGCATGAAAGACCCAGCCAAATTAGAATCTTGACTGTGTAATATATTAAACCTCAGATAGTGGAGGCCCGTAGGATATATGCATTATATATATATATATATATATATATATATATATATATATATATATATATATATATATTCCCTAACTGCTTGCTCACTTGGCACACTTTGCACATGCCACTGTCCTTTTAGGTCCTAATATATCTTTCTGGATGAGGATGTCTCTAGCAGTATAGTACCTAACAGACTATGTATATATTGATCAATTCATGATCTCCTTGCCCCCCCCCCACCCCAAAGTGCACTATATTATGTGTAATTTCCCTATTTCTCCTGAGGCATAGCTCCAACCCTTCATTTCCAAAATGAGGAGCACTAACCCTCATAATGTGGAACAAATGGGCAAATGTGGAACACTTACTAATGGCTTACTAACAACTTCAACTAGGAAGGTCATATGGTGGTTAAAATATGCTGGTTTTACATACAGAGAAGATCTTTAATGAATTAACATGACTAATTTCTATTTACCATGGATTTCACTTAAAAAAAATCCTAATACTGAATGTGTGACAGACCCTTACAATGTGGAACTTTGAGGAACATGAGCTTTTTAAGGCCCTAAATGAGGTAAATGAGGTACATTCCTCGTAATGAGGTACACTTGAGAGGTATGTCCTGAGGTGACATAGGTTCATAGGTTCATAGGTTTATACTAGGCTATCTGCCCTAAGGCATTTATAAGCCTAGCCCAAATTTTTGTGGCTTACGCCACCCCTTATATGAAAAAATACTGTGCCCATTAGTTTGTTGTGCCTCTGTCCAGCAGTGACACAGAGATGATTCCCGGGGTAAACCTACGATCTCCCATCCACAGGTCTAGATTTCTCTTGAACAGAGTCAGCGAGGTGCTCTGCCTCACATGGACCGGGATTTTATTCCACAGCATAGGGAGTCTCTGAGTGATAAATCTATCCCTCCAGCATGTCCTATTTATATCCGTGCTAAGGTTTAAGTCACTTGCTCTTGTGGTTTTGGTGGATTTGGATTTTTTGAGGTGGAGCATGTCCATTAATTCCGGGTTGGACATGGTCTTGTATGTCAGACACATGTCACCTCTGAGCAGACGGTATGCGACTGAATAGAGCTGGAGTTTCTTCAATCTGGCAGCATATGACAGATTTTGGAGTCCCTTTATCCTTTTGGTGAGGAACTTTTGGGGTCTCTCCAATTGCTGCAGATGTCGGGTGAGATACATCCCGAATGGGGCATTGTACTCGATCATTGGTCTGATAAGTGAAGAGTACAGGGGAACAATGACCTCACTAGATCTGGATGTGAATCCCTTCATGACCAGGTGGGCAATGTAGAAGGTCTTTCTAACCACTTTAGCAACGTGAGTGTCAAAAGAAAGGCCACTGTCAACCTGGGTCCCCAGGTCCCTGATAACCTCTTCTGTGCTTAGTGGATTGCCACCTATATGGTAGCTTGGGGTTACCTTGTTTTTCCCGAAGGGTATGACTATACATTTTTTGGCGTTTAACTTCAGGCTATGGCTCTGGCACCAGCTATCTGTTTCCGTGAGTCCCTTCTGAAGGATATCCGTGTCCGATGTATTATAACTGCAACCTCCCTATTTCTCTTCTGGTGACATCATGGATATATTATATGATTTCATAGCATATAATGCCTCTGAATCATATCTATGATACATGCATGCAATAGTGGGACAAATTCATGCAACAAGCATAGTAGTCAGTGCCAAAAAAATGCATGTAAGACTGCAATAAATGTTCATGACTATTTGGCATGATAATGGAGGTGCTTTTCCTCCTACCATCTTCTGCCAAATGCTGGAGTAGGACTCAAAATCCAGTAAAGGGAGTGCTTCCATACTTGATACAAGAGTAGCTTTTCAAAAACTCCATAGGGGACAGTGGTCTGATATGGGATTGTGGTCTGGTTAAATGATTTCTTATTAGGATTGTCATCTTTTGACATGCCATAAATAAGAAACTATTTTACTGTGCAAAAAACATATTTCTACTTTATTAACAAAATGAAGATTCACTTTTATAGGACTGAGGTTGTTTTTATGGTTGTATAGTATACAAAGGTGCTTAATTCATAGATTCATAGATTCATAGATTAGTACTAAGCTAACTGCCCTTGCGAGCCATTTTAAGCCTAGCCAATTATCCCTTGTGAGACTCAAACCCTGCACCTTGTGTTTGTAAGGCAAACACCTTAACCATTAGGCCACCCTCCCAACCCCTTAAAAGACAGTGTTACACTCTTCTGCAATATTTTATTAATAAAGTTCAAAGGAAGACCCTCAGTGGAAATCAAATGTGAATATCATCATTATAATGCCATCTGTTGGAGTGCTGTGATGGCAGAATTGTGAAATAAGCTCATGTGTGCTACAGGAAAGTATAATAACTTCAAGGCAGACAACTTGTTGTGAGTGCCTTGGGGAACAAAATCACCTCTCAGAACATATTAGTGGAATATTATTACATAGAAAATGGTTAGAGCAGTATAAAGAATCTGATGGCTGAGAAACTTTCCAGAGTGGGCTTTTATTGCTAAATACAATCCCCATTTCAAAAAGCACAGAAACACATAATCAAATATATAATATCATGGCATCAAAGAATACTGACAGCCTATTCATTAAATGACCATCTTCAAAAGGAAAGTACAATTTTCCTTTTTTTCTTTCTTTCTTTAATTTATTTAAGATACAAGCTCTGACAATAGCCATTCAAAACCATTACTGATTTTGAAAAAAAAGCAGGGGGTGGGGGATTGTGTTGTTATCCCCACCCTACATGCCTCTGCTTGTGGCCTCAATTTTTTTCATTTGAAATGCACAGGTGGGTGAAATAGAACATTACAGCAAAGTGGAAAATGCTATCTTGTCCAAAAGTCATCGCTGTAGTTATGAGGTTGTCTTTCGCTAGCTCGGCAGTTAATTCTCATAATAATAAGTGAGTGCTTCCTTTGTTTACTTTTATTTTCCTTTTTCATTGTGTGTTATCTTTGCTGTGTCCTATGAAATTGTGTTGTTCTTTGTTGGTTTAATAGCAGTTCTAATGCTGTTAGGATGAATCATACCTTGATTCATCAGATAAAGCATTTTGTTTCTCCGATACCAGCTAATGACTCTTTATGGAGAAACAGCAAGCTAGGTCACATCAATGTACTTGTAATCTCAGCATGGGCTAATAGTTTTTTTAAATACTCAGATTCCTAAACTGTAAAACTTGTGTTTTTTTGCAGATATATAGAGGAAATTATATAATATATAGAAAAATCCATTGTTATTTTCTTTAGATGTCTTTTTTGAGAAAATTACTGTAATCCTGTATGATCCAGTATTCATTGTGTTATTGTAAAGCATAAACATGCATATATAAGCAGTAGTTGTTATATACTCTTGATGAACTTAATGGATATCTTTAAACTCCAGAACATCCCCAGAAAGTTCATTACTTCCCTATAAATACTCACCATGTCAAGTATTACTTCTTATATATATGGGTTGTTGGTCTGCAGGTGGTTTGACAAGGATGTAGACAAGAACAGCTGTTTTTGGAGAGTCAGCAATCTCCTAGTGTTGTGCAGAAACTCTTTGAAGAAATGTAGAGATATAAAGTCATTAGTGTGACTCAAATAACCAAAGACTGATAAGGAACTTGGACATTGTCAGGGTTAGATTGGGAGTGTAGGAATGAGTAGCTACTACTGCCTTTGCCATACTGGGGAGGGGGGCAATGAAGACAGCTCAGTCTGCTGTAATACTGACACCTCATTGAGGCTGATGCCATAAGACAGCACAGGGATCATGACAAATGCACTCACCAAGCACTGTGTACTGTAGCTGGGGCTGTGGATGAACAACAGAAAGTACACATGCATGGAGCCTGACTCTGTGATCACTTCATTAATATGAGGACTGCCGTGGTGGGGATAGGGTTGGGTTATATGCATCCCTGCTGTCTGCCTGGATGACAGTCTCCTTTGATCTGTTCTCACACATTTATAAAACATTGTCTGGTCAGTCAGTAGGACAGTGGATGCATACTAGGTATGGAGAAAAAAACATTTAGAAAACAATCTCCTTGAGGAACTGATCCAGTTTCAGCATTACAATATGCATTAAAGAAAACTGCAGTAGCAATGCTGTTATTGAGATGCAGAATATTTGAAGACAGTCTAGTGTGGTGTGTTATTTACCCTAAATATGTATTTCCCATAACTGTTAGTAAATTCACAGAGACTGCTGCTCCTATTCATTTTGTTTTTCCTCACACACTTCTAATTCCGAAATAGTGCACCCAGCCTTCTGTCAGGAGTATAGCTAGGCATACTCTTTGCACTCCAATGAGTACAATTTTCTATACATTACTTATTGAAGCCATGGATTTTTTTAGGCCATACTATGGCCACAGCTGTCTTGATTAATGTCTCAAATAAGAGTTACATAAATTAAAAATATAATCTATTTAATGGTTTTAGACCGAAAGTGATGCAAATATTTGTTAAGTGCTGGGTGGGGACATTTCAATTTTTTTAACTGACAGGTGGTTTGGGTGGCAGCAGTAAGAGCACACGAGTATGAAATTATATTCTCTGGCTACACCCCTGTCTTCAGCATCATTACTTAAAAGTCTTAGTTGGGAGGCAGACAAACTAGATTTAGTTTGTTGTGTATGGTTTTAAAAGTCCAGGGTGTCAGAGTAAAAACAGAAGTAGGATGGGAATGCTGCGGAATGGGAGCAGCATTAGTGAAGTGGTGTGTGCAGCCTCGGAGCCCTTTTCTTAGGAGCCACTTCACCTAAGGCCAGCCCTGCTTGGGGAGATCTGTTTGCGTTTCCTGTGTATGTCTATAAGTTTTTATATTTTATTTAATGTAGTGTACAAATAACAAAAATTCTGCATTGGAACAGTATCAATATTTTTAGAAATGTTACTAGCACTCAGTTTAGCCGAGGTGGTGCAGCGGTTAGCATTGTCGCCTCATAGCAAGAGGTTCTCCCGTTCGATTCTCGGCTGGAGCGCCTTCTGTGTGGAGTCTGCATGTCCTCCCTGCAGTCAAGTGACATTAAAGACATGCAGGTAGGTGCAAGTGTGAATGGGCGTGCCTTCTTTGAAGGTTGGGCGTCAGGCTGGCAACTCAGCACTGTAAAAATCTTCTGCCAATCATGAGTGGACCGGAGTTCTGCTGTGGCAACACCTAACCGGGAAAAGCCGAAAGTCTTTTACTAGCACTCAGTTACTTTTGATTTAACTAACACCATTATTTTGAATCATCAGCCTTTAAAAATATCCAAATGCATTACGTGCAGCTTTGTTTTGATGAAATCAGAGTATGGAGATAGCTATGTTTAAATTACTATTTATTTCTTTCAGTAAGGTAACTTTAATGTTTTCTGATGATTTTGTGCAACTCTTCCCAATAGAGAATTCAGTAATATGGCCCCCTTGTATAACCAGAAAGAAAGTTTATTTTATTAAATAGAAGCAATTAAACATATCTTATCTATAACACAACAAATGTTTTATATGGTTATGTGCAGACACACACACACACACACACACACACACACACACACACACGTGCACACACACACATGCACACGTGCACACACACATCATAAATTGTTATACAGCGTAGATGCTTCCCTTTATGATATGTCATTAACTGACAGCAATGTGCTTCAATTGCAGACTGCCAGCTTATTCTATATATAGCACATATTTTATTTAAACCATAATATTCGTAACAGAACAGGAGATTGCAAGTGCATCTTACAGGCACTGAAAAGTGCCTTATTGTCATGTAAATAATGCCCATAACATTTTTTTAAGTAGTGTAATACAGAAAACTAATGATAAATCACACTATACACTTTACTTGAGTGGTAGCTGCCCTGTTTTTAACTCTACTGCAAGTGAAGGAATAAAAAGCCTTTAGCACGGATGTGGTTAATTGAAAGCAGCACTGTTACCTAGACTCTAGAAATGCATTCTATGTGGCATGATTCAGAAAGCACACAGACAGCTGCTGTAAACATTGTTTATGGGGTTATGATTTGTCATAACTAGTATTAATTTAAAATTTTACCAACATCTTGCATATTTTTAGCATAAAGCAGCTGTAAACTTGGTGTACAATTTAGCACAATGGAAATCTATTTGTTTTCATTTTTTCAGATCTGTTGCTTGAGACTTCTTGTCTGTAACAGGTATTACCAGCTGCATTCTATAAATACTTAACTCAAGTGATGTAAACTTTATTTATTGTTCACATTGTTTACTGATAAACACCTAATCAGTCTGATGTTTACCCAGATACTAATTAATTAGAATTTTACCCAAATGCTACACTATGGTGAGAGGAAGAAAACACTTGTTAATGGAGTGCACACCTTTGTGCTATAATGTTAACACAGAGACAGGGGACTGTATGAAAGCATACAGTGCTTTCCATTTTTAAGAATCTTCAGAGCAACTGTTATATAACAAAAGCATGAAGCAAAAAAAAAAAAAAAAAAACATCTGTAAAGGAAGATGGACCTGTGCTCAAAGAGTAGACACTGAAAACATTACAGAAAACTGAATGAACAGCACCCTGCCCTTTGGTCTTCCCTTTCGGTTTAAAGAAGCCTTTGCTGTGTATGATGTAAATGCAAACACGCTGTAACCGCAAAGCTAAGAGATTACTAGGGAATGCATTTAAGAGTGTTGCAATTCCAGGCTAGATAAATAAAGCAGCAATCTCTTAATGACTGATGTGCAACACACACGTGGTGAAGCTGAGGACAGTGGTGGTATATTAACTTTGTTCTTCCATGTTTTTCTACATGACTGATCTTTTTTGTTTGCAGTCATTTGCAAAGTGGATTTTTTAATATTTTGATCCAAATGTGCAGAAAAGCACTACTTGCACATTCATTAGCCAATGCCAAAAATCAATATTTTTCTTATAGCTTTAATACTTCGCATGTTTGTGTTTTTTTTTTTGGGGGGGGGGGGCTATACACCGTAAAAAACAACTGCCAATCATTAGCGGACCGGAGTTCTGCTGTGGCGACCCCTAACTGGGAAAAGCCGAAAGACAGACATAGTATTATAATTTTCATGACATTTAAACAAATAGAGTACTTGTATGCATCTATTGGAAATAGGTTGTATAGTAATTTAGATTTAATATCCGAATTTGAAAAAACATCTGGCACAAACACTCCTTTTACATGACGGCATTTAATTAATGAAATATACTTTATATCATCATGTGGTTTCATTTCATAACATTTGTGATTACCATTTTGAGCTAAGTCTCTTCTATACTGCAGTTGCAAACTCTACTATTTTGTTCATGAATCTCATTCCTCTCAACTGTACAGATTTTTGCAGAATGTCCCGATTTTTGCCTCATATTTTTGCTGTGTTCTTTTTAAAGTCTGTACTTTTCTGGCAAATAGCTGAGGATTGAAGTCATTAAATAATGACAAACATTTGAGTTTAAGACTCTACATCCTTCAGAAAATTCATGCTAATGTAAAACCTATTATTCTATCAACTTTCTAAGTTTGTAAGAGCAATATTTAAAATCTGTCCCTATTTGTTCCCCCATCATTTTAGGCTTTGTCCACATTTTTTGCTCTGAGAAGTTGTATTTATTTATTTATTTAAATTTGATGACCGGGGAAGTCCACTGGGCCAAGAAGAGCCCGTTTTCAGTGGTGGCCTGGGGAGAAAAACTCCACAATAATTGCAAGTTACATTTCACATGTTACAAAAGGACATAGCTCATATAGCTAATTAAACATTTACAGATAAGCTCCATGATATTTGCAGTGGAACAGCTTTCACTGTTGAGAACTATCAGATCAAATATATGCAGAGAAGGAAAGATGAACTGATTTCTAGCTATATTTCTTAACATTAATTGCATGTATATTTGTTACACCACTGTACATAAGGATGCATGGATAAAATACATTAATGGGGCACTCAGAAACAGCATTACATTACTGGAAGAGTTCGGATGAAAAACTATTGATCTATGTACACTTTTGCACTTTCATGCTGTGTGCATGTGTGTGCATTGGTGTGGAGGTTGTTTTATTTCTGATTACCGTGAAGAAGCCTGGTAAGGGTCTGGGAAGGAGTTCATTGAATTGTGCATACACTGTTAATGAGAAATAATTTGATGTCTTTTAGCTGGGCAGATAAAGGGTGAAAAAGAGTGATCTTATTTACCTTGTATATATATATTTTTTGATTGGAAGCAATGCATACTGTACTCCATTTGTACTACAAAAAGCAAATGGTTCCTGTTGTGGCAAGCTGAATTCTCTTTGTTTACAGATAAGACAGTCCCAGCAGGAGTCTTGGGTAATGTTTGACAGAGCTAGTTGAAGTGGAATTTAAGGGCAAGGAAAGCAGTTAAATTCCCTTGGATTATCAAACTCATTAGTTTACAGAAATAGTGCAAATGTTAGCATTTATATCGCAAAAAAAAAAAAAATCAGATTCTAGCAGTATTTACTAGGCCTGAATTATTGTCATTAACGTTTGCTGTTCTCATCATTTTCTGTAACAGAACAAAGGCATGTATGTCTCTATTTCTTCCTTAGTTTTCTTATTTATTTTTATTTTTTCCTTTAAATAGCTAAGACCATATACCTTAAAGTTTTTTTCTCATAGCTATCACAAGATCATCAAAATGGTTTATTAGCTTTCTAAGTGATATAGAATGTATGCAAACAAACATTATGAGACTGACACTTCTAGATGTGGAATGTATACCATGTAGGGTTGCCACCTTTTCAAACATCAAAACTGAGACACTTTTACAGAAATGCGAAATTTTGCATGACAAATCGTGCCCACAACTAATGCAAATGACTGGACTTCACCCTTTAACCAAATAAAAGTGCACTTTTATAGAATTTCAGTTGTTTCCACTGTTTCATATATACTAAGGGATTTCAGATACAAAATACGTGTTTTATATAATTATTAGTGGAACCATTAGAAATGCCTTTTGTCCTAAAATTCGAGGATTTGCCATTTTTCATGTTTTTTTTTCAGGACACAGATGCCTAATTAGTCTTTCTGTTTTCAACATATGGAACACTACATCACATGACATGGAACAAATGGTCAGAAAGTGGAACACTTAGTAACAATTTTAGGAAGCTCACAGCATGGTTAAAAACTGTCAATTCATGCTTATAACAAATTCTTTTGATGAATTAGTATGACTCAGTACTACTTACCAAGGAGATTTGTTAAAAAACATTCTTAGGAATGAATTTGTAACAGACCCTTTCAATGTGGAATTGACTGTGTGGAATATGGAAATGTTAAGACTCAAAATGAAAAGCATTCCTCAGGATGACATACAGACTACAGTTAAAAGGTCTACTACTTCCAGTTCTGGGATCCACTCTTTTGGACTCCATGAAATCTATTCATCTTTACACAGGTTATAATTACATTTTTCCCCAGTAGCTGTTGTATTTCTTTTACAGAAATTTCTACTATCCAGTCTATGTCTAGGGTTCTTCTGTCATTCTCTCTTTCATTACAGAGAAACAAAAGGTACTAAAAATCATAATTTCACACTCCCATTGCTACTATGCTCTGAGAAGCAATGCAAATTCTGATGTTGGAAAAAAATTGTCGGAAAATAAATCTTCATGAAGCTATGGATTTTCAGCTGCAGACAAGGGTCATGTGTCATTTTCTTCAAAGTCACTGCTGGCTCATTTGACTCAACAGCCTGTAAAGACAAGGGCAAAGTCCTCCAGCAAGTCCTGTAAAATAAAACAATATGGTTCCATATATGCAGCAGATTATCAGCCATGTATACCTGGGTTCTGCTTACCCACTGTATTTGGGCATTTTATGTCTCCCAAGACCTTTTGAACATTGTTCAGTTCAAAGTCCCACAAAACTGTGATATTCTGTTAACTCCTTCTGTTTCATGAATGCCTAGGACTTAGAGCTTGACCTATGCCAACTCACAGAGACAATACCTCCATAGTTGTCTCACAGAGGTGCATTGATTGTATTTATTGACTAAGACTGAAACAAGCAGTTTGATCATTTTCTAGAAATGTCAGACTTGGCTGATTCACAAAATGTACTGAGTGAAGAACTTGGATAAAAATGCAGATTTCAACAATTTTTGAAATATATATGATTTTTTTTTATTTATTTAACATTTGTTTACCGGGAAACTCCAACTTGGAACAAAGACAATTTTCAGCAGAGGCCCGGGGAGAAACGCTTCACACACATGTTTTTGTAATGTGGGAGGAAACTAGAGCACCCAGAGGAAACCCACATGAACACAAGGAGGACATGCAGACTCCACACAGAAAGTACCCCAGTTGAGAATTGAACCAGAGAACCTCTTGCTACGAAGTGACAATGCAAATGCTGCACCACTACACCATCTCTAAAGATCACAGTGGAAAAATAACAAAATTTTGTGTGAAATAGTATTGTAGAGAAAGCCCGCTTTGGAAGTAAACGAGTAAATAGATTAAGGAATCGTGACATTTTGGAAAATTAGCCGCGGTGGTACAGCAGTAGCATTGTTGCCTCACAGCAAGGAGTTCTCCTGTTCAATTCTCGGCTGGAGTGCCTTCTGTGTGGAGTCTGCATTTCCTCCCCGCAGTCGAGTGGCCTCTGAAATACATGCGTGAATGGGCGTGCCTTCACTGAAGGTTGGGCATCGGGCTGGCAACTCAGCACCATAAAAATCGACTGCCAATCATTAGCGGACTGGAGTTCTGCTGTGGCGACCCCTAACCGGGAAAAGCCGAAAAGACAAACAACAGCAAAGAGCTAGATAGCCAGATGATCATACTGCTGAGAAATAACAGATGTGGGCTAGAGTACAAAGGATAAAAGTAGTACTGCAGAGGGCTTCTGCTGAGAAAGTGATACTACTCTAATACTACAATACCTGATATTCACCCACCCCTTAAATGAAGAAGAAATCTGCTAGGGAATTATAGCAGCATAGCCCACAATACTCAATAGAAACATACTCGAATACTGCTCAAACACCTGCTGTATGAAAGTAGTTTAAAATTTGAGTTTACAACATGCTATGTTGGTGAATTACATTATGTGTGATATTATTTGCAAAGTGAGAAAATATAAACCAAAGACAATGTTTACATAAAATTTTGTAAAACGTATACATACTCAACAAAAAATTATTTGTAAAAGTATAACGGATTTGTTTTTTTCTTTTCTTTTTTTTTCTCTTTTTGTCTTTCTCCTCATTTTTCAAATTGTTATGTTACTTCTATTGTCAGATAAATGTTAAAATGCAGGAGTTAATCTTAACTCACAGGTTAGTTTATATAAAAACAGAAAGAATATGAGTGTAAGAAAGGTAACATTTATATGGCAAAGTGAAGGAAAGGTGAATAGTAGAAACAAAGTGTGGTTTGATTAAAGTACTTTAGTTAAGTTTTAATTTGGGTATCAGACGTGCCTTAAAAGAGTGACAAGTTTATAAGACAGGAGGGAATTGCCAAGAGGTTCACCATTCAAAGTGGGTGCATGTTTGGCAGGACTTTAAGAAGGAACACAGGAGTTACTGAAATGTGGAGAGGGTGGGTTGCATTGGAATATTGGAAGGATTGATTTCCAAATGGCAGGGGACTAGCTCAGAGTGTCCATTCTGTGGAAGCGAGGGTAAAACTGTTTTTTTGTGGCTTAAATTTTTGCATTCTTTTATTCACATTTTAGAATAATGATAAATGTACAAATGCAATATAATGATCACTAGAACAATTATACACATCTCTCTGTTGCCATACAAACCAGAAAGAAAACATATAGATAATTTCTTAGTATTCTTATGATGTATGTATAATACCATCCCTTCTTGTATATAGTTAGCATGTATAACACTGAGTAAAATATGTATGTGATATGAACATGCCACCTTGACATGTGCAACACATTTATGTCAAATATTGTACAGTTCAGTTAGCAGTAGAAATCTACATACTATTTTACAATGAGAAAGTAATTATTTAAGATGGGATAGAGAAAACAGAGGGAGGCTCACCCAGCAAAGTATAAAGATGAAAAGATGATGAGAGTGAAAGGGAATGATGTGTAGGTAATCCAGGTAGTAATGAAAAGCCTATAAACCTTTAACTACCTGCAGTTAGACTTCCTAATGAGTAAGGTATGAGGAAGGGCTAGAATGGTAGGCAGGCCTTGTTACATAGGATGTTGTAAACAGCAGTGGCACATAAGTAAGCAGGGTGGGTTGGTAATTAGTATCACATTGGCAGAGATCAGGATGTGTCAATGGTATGTTCTTTGGACAAAAAGAAAAATAAATCTGCAAAGTTTATTTCAGATGTCCTGTAGTAGGGATGTTGTGTGGGGATTACCCACAGCAGTAAGAGGCAACGTTTGGTAATATGGCACTTTTTTACTTTTTGCTTCCTAAGTTTTATTGTTAGATGAGGGGAATAATGATTCAGCAAGTAGCACACTGACCTTTGATGCTGGGAAATCTGAAGGATCTGGGTTCTATTCCCAAATCAGATGCCTGAATTAATTTCCTAAGTTTTATTGTTAGATGAGGGGAATAATGATTCAGCAAGTAGCACACTGACCTTTGATGCCGGGAAATCTGAAGGATCTGGGTTCTATTCCCACATCAGATGCCTGAATTCATTTTACAGAACTTGCACTTTAGTGCAGTATAAAAGGTTGCTGCACTCGGCAGTCTGCTGTCCTTTGGATAAGATATCACAGTAAGGTCCTGTCTGTCTGAATTAGTGGTAGTTCAGGTAGATGGGAAAGATCCTGTGGCATGTATCAAAAGGAGTAGGGAAGCTTTATTTCTGTATTAGTTATTTCATTCACTATATACACATACATCATTCACAAGATAATTACAATTATTTCATACTTTACTCACGAAACATTTTCAATGTATTATTTTACACCACTTATGAATTCCTATTAATACACTTTTACAATTCCACATCATTTTATGTAATAGTTCTTCACATCCATATTCTATATAGTCTATAATGTTATAAATAATATCCTATCCACCTTCTTTATTCCACTTTTATCCCTGGTTATACATTTTCCATATGATATCCTATCCTTTCCATATCTGTTCCCATAAAACATGTAACACAATTACACTGTTCTTTAAACTTCTGACTAAACATTTGTGATATTTTACATATCAAAAAGCATGTACAACAGAATCTTTACCTTGACACACTTTACCTAACCTTTCTTCTTGTTGCTTATATTTCATTTGTCTTTTCACAGATAATTCATTTAATAATATTCTCCACAAAAATCCATATCCTTCCAGAATTAAATCTTTACTATCTTTTCAGTATAGCTTTTTATCTTATTCCACCAAATCTTTTCATGGCTCAGCCTGTTAATTATGTTACATAACCTGTCTGTACCATTCTTTCCACTTACCATTCCCTACTGCTATATCAAGTTTCACATGTTATTTTTATCTACATACTAAGCTATTTCCTTTACTTCTTATTTCTTCTGTTTTTGCCATGTATAATTCACCCCACACATCTTTATATTTTCCATATCGCACTTACCACATAAGTTTTCCACCTTGTCCCATCACCTCTATATCCAAAATAAATGTAAATTTATTTTATTTTATTTTATTTATTTTACATTTGTTAACCGGGCTAGTCCAACTGGATACATGTCCATTTTCAGTGGAGGCCCGAGGAGAAAAGCTCCGCTAACTACTACTTAACAAGTTAAAAAATATACAGAATTATGCAATAAAAAGAAAACATTTGCTTTAAATTTCTTCCAGAAGAGTACAATATGAGACTGTATGCAAAGTATACAACTAGATTTTTAATCACAGCAAACTATCTATAATTTTATCTCTTCTTTCAGGTTATCACTTCTTTGCAAACACTTAGAATAGAACACACTGGAAATCTGCTTAAAACCATGACCATTATTTGTCTTACTTTTAAAACTCGCATACTAATGTCTCGGTTTTTCACCTTCTTGGGATGTAAAACCAACTAAACCAATTAACTATTTATACATCCAATGATATTTCATCATCAGTCAGAAACCTTTTTTCTAAATTACATCATTAAACTCTACTTAAGTCTATTAAATAGCAAATTAATTTATTCTTCAATTAAATACTTCACACGTAACTCATTATTTAATCCCCAAGGTATCAAACTTTCATACATAAAAATATGCAATGCTTCTTTCACAGTTTATCTGAAATTTGTAAATATAAGGCAACAGTTTGACAATAAACAAAAATAAACATTCTGGTACAGCAACTGGATTCACTCTATTCAAATTTGTAATATCACTTACATGTTACTGTATTATCATTCCGTGGTGGTCCAGCGGTAGCATTGGTGCCTCACAGCAAGAGGTTCTCCCGCTCGAGTCTCGGCTGGAGTGTGGGGAGTGCCTTCTGTGTGGAGTGTGCATGTCCTCCCTGCGGTTGGGTGGGCGTTCAAAAGACATGTGTAAATGGGCGTGCCTTGGTTGAACATCAAGCTGGCACCTCGGCATTCATGAAAATCTACTGCTAATCATTAGCAGACCAGAGTTCCGCTGTGGCGACCCCTAACCGGGAAAAGCTGAAAGACAACAACAACAACAACTTACATGTTACTGTATTAATTTTTGAACCTGTCTTTTCATTTGTCCTATATAAAATAAATTAAAGAAAAATAAAGAGCATAAATAAAAGTTTCAGGATAACAATTCTGAAGTCACAATATATTCTGTATTCACTAGTCATATCTCTGTACTTGCAAATAATACAACCTTACAAATATTATCTTCCTAACCCAAGCTAAGTGAAGAGAATTCAACTTGTACCACTATGCTTAAAGAAGTCTTATATGACATAACTGAGTAATTTTTCACTAAGGATCTAAATACAGTGTCTGTTGATATAAAGAACAATATTTGTCCCAGTCCCCTTCAATAAACACATCACACCAAATGACATTTGACAACCTTTATTAAATTTCCATAACATAGCTTTGTTCACCAAATTCATTAATTACAACTATTCATAATATAATTGATTCTAAACACAGCATAACATCCCTGTAATGTTAATCAGGGCAGCGTACCTACACACCCTGCCCCAGTAAGCAGCGTCCATACTTCTGCTCGCTTACTTTACTTATGAAGCACCATCCTTGTAATGTTAATCAGGGCAGCATACCTACTCACCCTACCCAACAAGCAGGGTCCACACCTCTGCTTGCTTACTTTACTTATGAAGCAGCATCCCATCTCACTTCATACACCATTCATTGAATTACCTTCCACCAAATAAGCAGCATCCTTACCTCCGCTTGCTTATCTATTCAGCAAGCTTCCTCCAGCTGCTCATTTTCCTTTCCCCAGATCCTTGAAATGAACATCCAGACACCAGAGGGGGACCAGAACAGGGCAAGCCTATCCCTCTTCTCTGCCTACCCCCAGTGATAAATAACCCTAATCCCCCCAACCCACCAACTAAAAGAGGGAGGGTAGGTGGGTAGCAAGTTCATGCCAATATGTGCTTGCCTAATCCAGCTACACTAGACTAAACCTCTTAAGCCCCTCCCCATCCTTATCTCATTTTTTCTCAACCATCCCTGTCTCCACTTAACCCTTTCACCTCCCCAACCCACTTAACTACCCCTAATAACAACCTAACTCCCCCCCCCCCCATGAAGATGTCCCGGGACAACTTGGTTTGTTGCCAAACTTCATTTACCCTGGTCCCCTTCAATAAACACATCACACCAAATGACATTTGATGACCTTCATTAAATTTCCATGACATAGCTTTGTTCACCAAATTCATTAATTACAACTATTCATAATATAATTGATTTTAAACACAACATAACATCCTTGTAATGTTAATCAGGGCAGCGTACCTACTCACCCTGCCCCAGTAAGTGGCATCCATACCTCTGCTCACTTACTTTACTTATGAAGCACCATCCTTGTAATGTTAATCAGGGCAGCTTACCTACTCACCCTACCCAACAAGCAGGGTCCACACCTCTGCTTGCTTACTTGGAAGCAGTGTCCCATCTCACTTCATACACCATTCATTGAATTACCTTCCACCAAATAAACAGCATCCTTACCTCCGCTTGCTTATCTGTTCAGCAAGCTTCCTCCAGCTGCTCATTTTCCTTTCCCCAGATCCTTGAAATGAACATCCAGACACCAGAGGGGGACCAGAACAGGGCAAGCCTATCCATCTGCTCCACCAACCAGCCTAACTAGGCTGTTCCCCCTCTCTTCTACCCAAAATTGTTCAACCCTTACTTCCCATAAAGGGAACGGTCAAGCCAAACATCATTCGGTGTACCCATCATTTGGAAGCACCTTAAAATCCATCATAAACCCACCTCGCCATACCATCACTGAAACAGACCCTAATGAAACTACATAAAGTAGAATTACCATGACCACACTGTACCACTGCAACATCACCAAGAGAATATACTCTTTTAGCCCGCTTCCTTCAAAGCTGAAATCGTGGCACAACCTGAACGGATTCACAACCTATAACCACAACAAAACCACAAACTGTAACCCCTTGAACTCAAATTGACACCCAGACAAAACAACTAGTATCAAGTCTCACACCCAGGACCCAGTCAACTGTAGCATATCACCTTAGCCCACCAACTACCCAGTTCTGGATGTGCAACAACTCAATTACCGTAGGGAATAGTCTAACTCCAAAACTTCAATGTCTTAACCTTAGATGTCGGAAAACCAGCACCCCTTGACCTATTTCCTGAAAACTTACCTATACTCAAGCATGAAGTACTCTACCTGCCCAGCCATAATACCTTCAATTCACTCATTATCAAAACATCTTAATTCCTGTTTGTCCCTGGCCTCTACCGTCGAAAGCTGTCTTTCTTTATGTTACTTATACCACTAGATGGTAATTAAGACCTGTCTTACAGCTGCCTTATCCTGCAACCAAGCTTCCTTTAACCTTCTAACTCCCTGTAACAATGCACTCATTTTACATAACTACCCCAATACAGCCACTTACCTACCATGCTTCTTAAAACCCTAAATACCCTAAATACCTTAACCTGGTATGTAACATTAACACTAACTACTCAAGGGACAAATTTGTCACCCCGCAGATACCACCCATTAGGAACAAACTCCAGCATCCTGTCCAACACCTCATTGGCCCTTCCCCCACATACGGTTCAAACAACTGGATTAGTGAATACAACCACTTCACTGGCTTGCAAGAGCCATATGGCTGTAGCCTAATAAGTCTCCTTTCCCTATGAATGTAGTTACCCAACTCATCCAGTGGGATCCCCCACACTCCCCATAAACCATCCCCAATAGTTTTCCCTTTGCCCCCCCTACCTACCTCTTCCTTCCTTGCCCCCTATACCAACGCAATAATCAGCTCCCACTAATTAACACAGAGCTCTAACATGCCTTACTAAGGTGATTACTCAGACCCTTTTTGTGCCCCATTCCAGTGGCAGCATCCATCCTATCAAAAACATTACCTTTCAAATCCACTTTTAAGCCACCACATGATGCCTTCTGCACTTCAGCAATCTGCACTTCAGCAATTTCCGTCAGTAACTGTTGCCCACTTGTGCTCCCAATGTGTAACCTCCTCGCTCATCACTGCTTCCATCATCTGCGAATTCACTGTGTATCATCACAACTGGTACTCAGCACACCACCATGTACAAAAGAAAAGGAGAAAAGTAAGCCCTCTAATATATAAAGAGAAAGCTCCACGTTATACCCACCTATTCCAAATTACAGCCGAAGCATTCCAAGACCCCATCTGCAAGAAAGAAAAAGACATGTAAATCATACAAAATACATAACACACATTCCAAGACATCTTCAAGGACAACCTATCCTGCCACCTGAGAAGGAATGTACCACCGCCACTCACATGTATGACAAAGCAGCCCTAAATGAAGCTATGCCTCCAATGACCCTATCAAATACCCAAGATAAATTTAACTACCAGTCAAGTATGTTACAACTAAACCCCACACATGAAGAGACCTATCCATATCCACTACCCAGGTAACCTTGCGATTCCAGACGACATCCATTAGTGCCCTGTATAAGCCAAGCTAACTTATATTGTAAAGCCATCTGCTTAGCTCTTAACCTTCCATCTCCAAATGAGGCACGCTAACCAATATGAGGCAGAATCTGGACATCCTGCAAAATAATCTGTACAGTTGAGAGGTATGGTGGATATACAGTGACAACTCGCAAATGACATTTTAGGCAACCCCACGTCTGCACCACCCAGCCCGTGCATGCGCAGACTACCACGCTACCTCAAGCAAACTTTACACTCTGAGCCTAAAGCCTACAAAAGAAATTCATGGTTCTTCAAACGGGCAAAGCATTCAGTGTCCACCACAGCCAAGCACAAGGTCAAAAAACAAAATGCACCCCCCACAATCTGCAACAACCCCAAAACTAAACTAATTTCAAAACTATGGTACATACAAAGTATTAAAAGATTTCACCTTAAAGCTTCCACAATGGCAAACACAACTGCATTGATATTTGACTTCTGTCTATTGCAGGAAATGAAATATTAATTATTGTTCATGTAATATTTATTTATGTTGTCATGAATTTCATGTATTTCTAAATATCTTGACAACCAAGTAGCACAGGCAGAATTGTTAGCTTCACATGTAAGCACCCAGCTGGATAAGCAAATGCTGGTAACAGTATGAGTGTAACTTGAGTGGTTTCTGAGATACTATAAGTTGTTTACAAATAGTACAAACCTAAGAGTTCTTTTGGTTACTATGACTATAAAATCCACTTTAAGAATTAAAACTTAAAGAATACTATCACTATAAAATTGGACTGAGCTGAAGAATTTCACATTTACACCTCTTTAGCAGCCACCACCGCTATGCCACAGCTCCACCCCAGCTTTGTAGGAAGATCTCCGGTTAATCTTCCAGCATTTATATGAACCCATGCTGCACAAAGCTGCAGTCACTAGCAGCATCCGCTCTCTGATCATAATCCACTGCAGTCCCCTATTACAATAGATATAAAGAATTACTAATTTATTCCCAAGACTATAGAGGGGAACTCCTGCTCTCTGATTGGCAATGTCACCGACAAGCATGCCTCCGGTTATTCTCTGAAGAACCGCACTAATGCCTGATGTCATCTGGAGACCAGCCAACCAGACTTGCCTTCATCAGGCATGTGAAGGCCCCACAAACACTTCCCCACATTGGATGAGGCAAAATGCAGCTTCTGGGTCTCTCAACTGCAGATAAAATTGTCTATGGACTCTATCCACTGCAGTCAGTTAGAAAGGCAAACCAGCTCACGGCAACCACAGAAACCCATCCTCGAAGGAGACACCGCCACCAATGATCGCTGCCTACCATTAACAACATGCAAACAACCCCCACCAACCACCACCAAAAGCACACCAAAATGCTACCCACTCTCAGACCCTCATACAATGACCTGCACAAGACTCACATCAACACAATGCACAATGATATCTACCCAGCTATTTATCTATTTAACATTTGTTTACATTTGACCTGAAAACTGGGCATTTCAACCTGGTTCACAGGTTCATAGATGCCCAGCAGGCCAATGACCATGAGGGCCCCTCCAAGCCCAACCATCCATCCCAAGTACCAATGCAAGCGGGGGCACAGCCAGCAAAACATCCACCAGCAGGCCATGCCAAGAAGCAGCAAGGGCTGACCACCGCATTAGTTAGTGATCAGTGTTTCACAGTTTAAAACTAGAAACATGATGGCTGATTATGACCTCACCACTTTATACCATGCATCACTAGAAAATATTGGAATAATGATTTGTAATCTGCAAAAAGAAATGTGAGCAACCTAATGTTTTGCCAAAAAATTCTGAAACACCACAAAGAGGCACTTCATGTTCTACCTACAAGACAGACTATATCACTTCTTCAATGTACTCTGTCTCACCAGGTCATCACCAACATTCAAACATTTATGTTTTCCAAATAGACAAAAGCCTGAGCATCACCTAACAACTGCCTTGAAAACTGCAGAGGATATTGGGAACTTTCCTTCATAAAGTTACATTCAGCTTTAAATGGCATAGACATCAATACTCTATAAAAAAATAATTTAACTATATCTCCCTCAAGGAAATGTTCTCTACAAACGACCGCACATCCAGGGCCTCAACTCTCTCCACTCTTGCCACTCCAACCATTCATCTTTTTTTTTTTCTGAGAAACAATGGAAACTGTGCTGCAAAAGTGCGGAGCTCCATGAAAACCTGGACAGCCAACTGGTAAAGTAGCTATGGCCCATGAACAGCAGCCACCACCAGTGCACTCCAAGCTAAACCATGGAAAAGCCCGCAAAACAGCAAACCCTCATGTAACCATGGCCTGCGATCTCCTTAGTCTTCCCCTCTATCATCTGTCTTTCTATTTTCCCTTTCTTTCTTCCAACCAGCCCTGCAACCTCTGCCACTGAGAAGCCCAAACCACGATTTTTTAACCAACTAAAATTATGAGGCAAAATCTGGCCATTCCGCAAAGTCAGTACAGTTGCAAGGTATGGATACCGACCCGCACTATAACAAACTGTATGACAGTGCCCAAACCTAACCAGTCCTAAGAGGTATGATGAGGCTACCTAGCATGGAACCACCGGTGCACAGTTACAAAACATATTCTAAATCAGAAGTGCTTTTTTTTTTTTTGAACTTATGAAGATGAATACCGGTCTACAACATGTTGAAACTGCATGGAGACTATTGTGCATGCCTGTACCAATGTTACTGTTAACTGAAAGCCCACAAAAAGGAAGCTGCAGTGTTTCCACACTGTCTAAAATCAGTACACATGCTGCAAACGGCCCAAGACCAACACCGACTCCCAAAGCAGATCAGGTACAGCCCCCAATGCAGCTGCCATCAACCTCAGAAACCAGAAAACAGGGAGCAACCAGCATACATCCCCTGAAAGACATGAACTCCAAACTGTAAATGCAACCTCCCACATGCACCCAAACCAACCAAGCCCAACACCAGCACACATATCAGTTTCACCACATATTGACAGGAAAACACTGATGACTATGCTACCGCAGAAACTCAGACACTCACCATCATTGGACACCCTCCCCAGGGCAGCAGAGAAAGACCCATCACCCCATACCTGCCTCCCAAGAAGGCAACAAAACCTTTCCCCCACCCCCCCCAAAAAAAACTGCAATGTACCTTACCACTATTAACCCAAGGCCTACATGAACCCTTAAGCTCCTACAGGTCATCAAGGACGTAGTACTTACTGTAGTAAGTTCACGCCAAAATGTGCTTGCCTAACCCAGCTACACTAGACTAAACCTCTTAAGCTCCTCCCCATCCCTATCTCATTTCCTCCCAACCATCTCTGCTCCACTTAACCCTTTCACCTCCCCTACCCACTTAACTCCCCCTAATAACAGCCTAACCCCCCCCCCATGAAGATGTCCCGGGACAACTTGGTTTGTTGCCAAACTTCATTTCGTTGCTATTTTAGCCATGCCCCCAAAAGAACATATAACACATCGCATGATAACTATCATAATCAATCAGAGGAGCTTGGAAATGATTGGGAAGAGAGATTGGATAAGCAATTCGCAAAGGAACAGTGGGGGATATATGTATGTCTCCCAAATATGTGACCAAATCTACAAGATTTAGGACTTTTGCTTGGAACTGCTTGCATAGGTATTTTTATACCCCAAGTAGACTCCAAAGAAGTTTTCCTCAGACACCACATGTTGGAGATGTGATGGAGAAGAAAGAGATAATTTGGTGGCATATTCTCTGGGATTGCAATGAGTTGCAGACTTTAAAGATTCCCTGCAAACTACTCTATCAGAGATATGGGGTGAGCAAATTGATGTATCTAGGAGAAAGGGTTTTTCCTGAGCTATGCTACAGAATCGGAATTGGCTAGAGATAATAAGGCCTTGCTGAGTTTAATTATGGTGGCTGCCAAACAAGCAATTACTAAAAAATGGAAATCAAAGCCTAAACCAACAGTACTAGAAGTAGTGAATATAGTAACAGAGATAAAACAACTGGAATTGGGATATTTAGAAAAGGGTAGTAGCAAATTACACAGGAAAAAAATGGGAACAATAAATACAGGGGAGGAATGATGTTTAAAAGAAGGCAGGATTTGAATGAGCTATATAATGTTTTCCTGACAATGATTGGGTAGATTATAAGTGATGCATAACGTTTACAACTAAAGTTATGTCAATATGGTTTGCAATGTATAATGCTTGCAACTAAGATTATGTCAGTATGGTTTGTTTTCATTTATATAAAATGTAAGATTGCCTATGTCATAAGTGATCATTTAAAAAGGATAATCCTTGTTTAAAAAAAGAGCAAAGGGGACATGGCATGTTATAAGGAATATATAATTTCACCTTATGCAAGGATTTAACTAGATTTTCCTGATCATAATTTCAGTTTTTAAATGTATCATGATTTAATGGGCCACTCTTTGAAATTCCATTTCCTCTGAACACAATCTCTTCAGCTATAAAAAGTGACCATTTGGTAAAGACTCTATAGGATGCTTTAGATGCATACATACTTCCTGCTGATAAAAATATTTACTGATGTTAATTTATGATATAACTTAGTATGAATCTGTCCTTCTTTTACATAAATCTCAATATCCCAAAATTCTATTCTTGAAACATATACATTCTTAGTAAAATAAATACCTAATGTATTATGCTAAATGTCTTCAAAAAATCAAACTCATACTTAAAAAAACAAACCATCAAGGAAGCACTTATAAAACTCTAAATATTATCATAAAATAATATTTTCTCCACATAACCCATAAATATATTAACATATGTTGGGGCAGACTCTTGTAGCTGTTCCCAGTAATTATAGAAAATATTCACCATTAAAATAAAAATAAAATAGTTAATTGTTTTAGTTGTTCCTATATACCAAGAGGGCAAAAGGTTGAGACATTTGTATGTAAGTTTCAAAAGTAAAAAATAGTTCATGGCTTTAAGCAGGTTAGTAGTGTATTCTTCAACAGCAAGATCTGTTAATCCAAACCATCTTTTCTTCTTGGTAATAACAACCACCACTATTTTCATAGGATTTTAACCTGAAATTGCATATAATACCAAATACCAACTCAAATAATTCACTATCTGCTAGAAATACATATATACATATTTATGTAGGTATATATATATATATATATTTTTTTTTTATGATATATACTTCCCACTTGATATCAGAAATGTTTCCCACATTGTTCTGTTGCTTTTAATGTCTTCCTGCATTTTTCCTGTTCCATTTTTACCATGTCTTGTATACCAAAATCTATCACTAGTACACTGATTTCATGCATGGAAAAATATACCCTTCCCTGAATAACAATGTTTTTATTTTTAAGATATTGTTTTCCATCCAAAGGCAGGTGTGGACATGGGAACTCCCATGGCCAACTCATATGCCAATATTGTGGTAGGGAGTTGAGAAGATCAATATGTACATGAAGGTCCACTGAACTTTACACAAAATGTATCACTTTATAAACATTTCATGGATGATGTATTTATGATTTGGAAAGGTGATGGATCTGAATTCATGTCATTTGTTGAATATCTGAATATGAGTACTGATTTTCTTAGGGTCACTGTTCCTTTCTCAAGCAGCAAAATAAACTATTTAGATGTTAAAATAGAGACGTCAGGGGATGACATTGTCACATCTATCTATAAGAAAGAAATCCAGGTAAATAAATAAATGCGTAGATCACGTACGCATGTCAATCATGTTTTTGAAGGAGTGGTCAGGAATCAACTCCTACAATGTATAACGACATACAATAGACAAACCAATTATGTTATAAATATTATATCTAAAAATTAGCAAATGCTTTCAGTAATGCCAGAGATTAAACAAATTATAGGAGACAGATGTAGTTTTGTAGAGAGGAACAGTTCAAGTTTGAAAAAAAGGTTTGTGTTATAAAGAAATGAAAAGAATGGGGAAGAAGCCAGTTAAGAAAATAGGCACCTTTCCATGTTACAACTGCATTTGTTGTAAATATATCATAATAAACAATGAGGTCTGTCACCCTTTGACTAGGAAGAAGTATGTCCTCAGGGCATCTGCGACTTGTAACACAAATAATGTGGTAAATTTGGCTATGTGCACAAAATGTTGTGCATTTTATTGAAGTAAACCAGCACGAAGATTAAAAGATTGAATAATAGAACACAAATCTGACATTAGAAGGAAGATATTTACAAATGCATTTGTGAAACACATAGAGGATGAAGGGGTTGAGCATGAGGTCAAGTTTAGGGTTCTTAATGTCATATACAACATAAGACAGGGTGATGTAAATAATAAATTAGAGTTTAGTGAATATGAATGGACAGTGAGACTACAGGCAGACATTAATCCAGGTATTAACACAGCTGTTAGCCTGAAGCTGATCCTTAAGTAAAGGCAAATGGTTTTAAAAAAATGAGGTTTTGTTTAAAAATGAGCTTTCAAAATGAGTTTTTAATAGAAATAGATGAGGTATATATCTATTTGGTGATATATGTTTTATTTTATGGCTCATGTTTTATATAATTTATATAGTAGTCATTGTATCTGTTTAGGACTGTATGTCCTTTTCAAATACTTCAACCAGCTATGTGCAGCAATTAAGCTGTATCATGTGACTTTACTTTAGTCTCATTAGTATAAAAGGAAAGTTTTATTTTGTCGTATTTTGTCACACAGTGATGAAGGGCACTAGCCTGATATCTTTGTGAAGTGATTAATGCATTGTTTTTACTACTTTGGGACAGGTGTTTCCTTCTACTGGGATTTTTTTGCTGTTTAATTTTATTGTTCACAGTGAAGGTTAAGCATTGTGTTGGTCCCATTGTTTGCATATCTGACATACATACATACATACATACATACATACAAATGTTTCAAGCACGGCCATTAATGCCCTTCTAGCTTGCCAATATACCAAAACACTTGTTCCCATAATAAATGTCCAGGCTGTTCTTAAAAATATCTAAACAAGTACTTGCTTTAATGTAATTTGGTACCAAGCATCAGCTACTCTGTCAGAGAACCAATTAGTACACTTCTCATTCCTATAGAATATTCTACATAGGTTATCTGATGATTCTCTGGTACTTTTTGATAACCCCAAACATTCCCAGAGGTAGTTATCCTTAAATGCCCTATATACCTGAATAAAATCTCCTCTTAAATATCTGTAAGAGACACTGTACAAGTTCAGATATTTAGTTCATAGGTTCATAGGTTCATACTAGGCTATCTGCCCTAGGGCATCTACAAGCCTAGCCAGAGTGTGTTTGGCTTTCGCCACCCATTTTAAAATTAATTTTGCTATGCCCTTTTTCGAGGTTAGTATACTGTGCCTCTGTCTAACAGTGACACAGAAGTGATACCAGGGGTAAACCTACGATCTCCCATCCACTCATCAAGATTCCTCTTGAAGAGAGTCAGTGAGGGACTCTGCCTAACCTGGACTGGGGTTTTATTCCAGAGTGAAGGGAGCATCTGGGTTATGAATCTGTCCCTCCAGCATGTCCTATTTATTTCAGTGCTGAGGTTCAAGTCTCTCGAGCGCCTAGCTCTATGGGATTTGGATTTTCTGAGGTGCAGCATGTCCATTAATTCCAGGTTGGACATGGCTTTATACGTCAGGCACAGACTGCCTCTGAGCAGGCGGTATGCCACTGAGTAGAGCTGGAGTTTCTTTAACCGGGCAGCATATGGCATCTGGTTGAGCCCTTTGATCCTCTTGGTGAGGTACTTTTGGGGTCTTTCCAGTTGCTGCAGGTGTCTGGTAAGGTACATCCCAAAAGGGGCATTGTACTCACTTATGGGCCTGATGAGGGATGAGTAAAGAGGCACGATGACCTCCCCTGATCTAGATGTGAATCCCTTCATGATTAGGTGGGCTATATAAAATGTTTTTCTAACCACTTTGGCCACGTGGTTGTCAAATGAGAGATTGCTATCAACTTGGGTCCCCAGGTCCCTAATTACTTCTTCCGTACTTAATGGATTACCACCTATGTGGTAATTTGTGGGCACTTAGTTTTTGCCAAAGGGGATGACTATACACTTTTTGGTGTTTAGCTTGAGGCCATGGCTCTGGCACCAGTTGTCTGTTTCTATGAGGCCCTTTTGGAGGATGCTTGTGTCAGCTGGAGAGTCGATTATAGCGCCCAGTTTGCAGTCATCTGTGAACTTGGTCAGCCACAGTCCTTCCGTGTTTGCCTGTACCTCCGAGAAATATATACCGAACAGGAGAGGTCCCAGGACTGAGCCTTGTGGGATGCCACTTGTAACTGGCTTGGAGTCTGACATGGCTCCAGCAATTCTAACCATGTGGGTTCTGTCCTTGAGCCAGTTTGCAACCCATCTTGTGACATAGGGGTTTATATTTAAGCTGGTGAGCTTATCTATAATACCCAAGTGGGGTATTGTATCGAAGACTTTTGCGAGGTCCAGGTAGGCTGTGTGGACCACCTTCCCCTCGTCAATCTCCTTGGTGACTGTTTCAAAGAAATCGACCAGGTTTAAGAGGCAGGATCTGCCCTTAACAAAGCCGAACTGGGTAGGATCCAGTGTCTGTAGGTCCCCAATATCTTTTTTTATGAGGTCCATGATGATCATTTCCATAGCTTTGCAGACCAACCTAGTCAGGCTTATAGGGTGATAGTTTCCAGGATCTTTTAAGGCACCACCTTTGTGGAGAGGGACCACTGTTGCTGTACGCCACTCTTTGGGTACATATTCTGTGGTAAGGCTGAGATTGAACAGTATTTTTATGTTTGGGTTTAGCTCTTCTTGGAGTTCATGTAGGACGCAGCCTGGGACACCGTCTGGTCCCATTGATGCTGTGTTTTTTGCTTTGGAGAGGGCGGCTCTTAACTGAGCATCGGAGATGTCAGGGGGGCAGCACTCTGCTGGGATAGATATTTGCCCTTTTGGGGGGGAGTTGCGCTGAACCTGTCAGCTAGGATGTTGGCAATATCTGTGGGTTCTGTGTATTTTTTGTCATTTTGGACTAATTCTGAGCATATCTGGGAATTCCTACCCAGGTTCCTAACATAACTAAAGAAAGCCTTGTGATTATCCTTAGTGTCCTGTGCAATTTTTCTCTCGAAGCTGGCCTTAGACGATTTTATGAGTGCCCGTAGTTTTTTGCTAACAATGATCAGAGATGCCTTCCCTTTTTGGGATTTTGCTCTATCATGTAGTAGCTTCCTCCTTCTATTGTATAGTTTGTTTATAGCTGGGGTCCACCAGACAGGACGTCTGCCTTTGGAGGATTGGGTCTTGGTTATATTTGGGATTGCATGATCCATGCATTCCTGAAGGAGTTCATAGAATGCATTTATAAAGGATTCTTCAGTCTGGGCTGTATTTTC
Source organism: Protopterus annectens (assembly GCF_019279795.1). Lineage (NCBI taxonomy): Eukaryota > Metazoa > Chordata > Ceratodontiformes > Protopteridae > Protopterus > Protopterus annectens. Next base: position 1,091,805,044 of record NC_056727.1, on the reverse strand, counting down.
CACAGGCCCGGGGGCTTTAAAGGATTCCACCTCAGTTTTGAGGAGTGTGAAATTTGCTTTAGAGAAGTTTTTCACTGAGGTTTTCTGGGCAGGGGGTGGGGTCGGGATGTGAATATCCAGTGAGATTAGTTTATGGTCTGATCTTACCAGTGAGGGTTACACTTCTGGTCTGGAGCATAAAATTCCCATGTTGGTGATGATCAGGTCCAGTATGTTTTCCCCTCTTGTGGGAGTGGTAACAAGTTGTTCCATAGCATTTGAGTTTATAAATTCTAGGAACCTTTGAGCTAGGGTGTTGGAACTAGAGTAATGCTCCCAGTCTATGTTTGGGTAGTTGAAGTCACCCAATATAATGGTGTTTGGAGAGACCTTCATATTTTCCAGTGTTCTCAAGAAGGCCGAGTGGGGTTCCTGGGTTTGGGAGGGTGGTCTGTAGCAGGCTATAAACTGGAAGGCAGTTTTACCCACTGTTAGTTGCACATGGATAGTCTCTGATGCTTCGTGCTGTGCCACCAACCTGGAGGTGTGGGTATCTTTGACAAATATTGATACTCCCCTCCTTTTCTGGTTCGGTCCAAGTTTTGGGGCCAAAAAGCATGGTATGAGGTATAACCTGGTAGTGCTGGGGTGCTCTCGGGAGCCTTGAGCCAGGCTTCTGTTACTGCACAGATATCGATGTTCTCCATGCTAAGGAGAGTTTCGAGTGCATGCATCTTGAGGTTTAGACTTCTGGCGTTGAGTAGCATTACTCTTAGTTTCTTATCCCTTGTCATACCTATGGAGGTGGGTTTGCCTTTTGAGCCTTGTCTAAAAAAGGCACTATGGGGGTAGCAAGAGCCTTTGCCAATATCTGAAAGCCCAGGGGTGACAGGTGCAAGCCGTCAGTAGCGAAGCATCGTGGCTTGTCGAGCATGTCATCCCAGGCTGACAGGCATTGGGTCCCCTTTGAATGACACCAATACTGAAGCCAATTGTTGAAATTGATCATCTTGTCTTCATATTGTGGCATCATTCTTGGTGAGGGTAAGATGCTAGTCAAGATCAGGGTCATACCGGCCTGGGCCACATGCTCAGAGAGCTCCTCTATGTCTCTTTTCATGTAGTCCAGCGAGGTAAGTCTCAGGTCATTCACACCAGCATGGACAATTACTGAGTCATATTTGTACTTGCCTTGGAGTGACCTGAGTGCTTGTGTTATGTGGCGGATCCTAGCGCCCGACAGGCAGCTCACCGTGACCTTCTCCTTGTTCAGCCTGGTGAGCGGGACATCAGTGTGCCTGACGATAGAGTCACCTATTACAAGTGTATCAGGTGTGTTGTTTAGCCTTAAGGGCTGTGACTGTTCGGCACACTGGCTATGTGAGCTATGTGTTGCATGTGTTTTGTTTTGGGGTAGCGGTTGCTTGGGTGTCTGCTTTGGAGGTCTCTGCTGCTTAGGCAGATTTTTATTTAGAGCCTCAAGTATGTTTTTGTGTTTATGTGTTTGGTTTGCTGTCATGGTAGGTCTATGTGAAACTGGAATTGTAGTGAGTGTGGTTTCCTTCTCCTCCTGACAGGTTTCACCAGTACTGAGTTGCGAGAGCTTAGCCTCCAGTTTGGCTATATGGTTGCATCTCTCACATGTGTTGGAATTTGTTGGGAGGAGGAGAGGGTTGTCTGTGTACATGAGGCAGTTGTAACATTGCCTCAAGATTCCCAGATTCACCAGCTGGACCAGAGAGGAGATTGACAACTGACCTTTGGGCATGCTAGAATAGTATTGGGAATTCCTTTATAATTGAAAAAAAAGGGCCAATGGGGAACAAGGTACTCAAGGGGAGTTTGTGAAGGTGTAGTGCTTTTAATTTTTTAGTGCTGACTTATATAATTGCTTTAGTGAGCAAGTGCCAGGTAACTTAAATGCAATGTGTTACAGGTAACTTAAATGCAAAAATGACAAACAGTAACTTTCTTTCAAGTGAAACAAGGAAATTAGTACAGTAAGCAATGCAGATGTCACTAGGGATCCACAGAAACACTGAAAAGCTGTGTTTTAGATGGAATTAGCATTTCAGGGAAATAACAAGCAAACAAGCATACAAACAAAGCTAGATTCAGCAGGCCTGGATCTAGTCTATGCTACAGCAAACAAGGTGTACCAATTCCAGTAAGAAACAGTTCAAATATGCAGGCATTATAAGCCTTTAACCAGAAATTCCCAGCTCAGAAGGGCAGAGTATAGCCTCTCCTCCCACAAGAGTGCAGACCACGAACCTTCTTAATGTAAAATAACTGGCCTGATGCCCAAGTGCTTAAATCAGAACTAATACACTTTTAGAATAACAGACACTGAGCCCTCAATCAGCAGTTCCAAACTTAGAAGGATGTAAGCTACCTGTCCTGCCACCACAGTGCAGGCCACAAACCTTCCTAATGTAAAACAACTGGTCTGAGCCCAAGTGCTTAATCCAAAAGACTTAGAATGATAGCTACACTTTAATCAAGTTAACACCAAGCAGTAATAAATACAATTGAATATTTTTTTTTTGAGTGAGCAAATGAGATGAGCCCAGGAGGAGTATTCAAGTGCAAATTTACAAGAGGGGTGGGCAGTTTCAAAGCCACCAAGATTAACACCAACACAAAAACATGGAGGGTGGGTGGGGACCTACTGAAAAAACAGTCAACTTCCAGGTAGATATTGCTCAATGCAACACAAATTACTTTAAAAAGTGCAGATAAAAGTTACTTAGCTACACTTGTGTCCAAGTTGATATCATGCAGGTCTTAACTGGCCAAAGCTCACAGTTTAAACAGAAGATAATTCACTGCACCACTTGTATAAGACAGGAACTGAATAACAATGAAGGAAACTTCCCCCACCTATCACTGGCTATGCAGGTTTTTAACAAGCCTTAACTGAAAATACCACATGCACTACTGAAAAACAGTCAACTTCCAGGTAGATATTGCTCAATGCAACACAAATTACTTTAAAAAGTGCAGATAAAAGTTACTTAGCTACACTTGTGTCCAAGTTGATATCATGCAGGTCTTAACCGGCCAAAGCTCACAGTTTAAACAGAAGATAATTCACTGCACCACTTGTATAAGACAGAAACTGAATAACAATGAAGGAAACTTCCCCCACCTATCACTGGCTATGCAGGTTTTAACAAGCCTTAACTGAAAATACCACATGCACTACTGAAAAAACAGTCAACTTCCAGGTAGATATTGCTCAATGCAACACAAACAAATTACTTTAAAAAGTGCAGATAAAGTTACTTAGCTACACTTGTGTCCAAGCTGATATCATGCAGGCCTTAACCGGCCAAAGCTCACAGTTTAAACAGAAGATAATTCACTGTACCACTTGTATAAGACAGAAACTGAATAACAATGAAGGAAACTTCCCCCACCTATCACTGGCTATTCAGGTTTTTAACAAGCCTTAACTGAAAATACCACATGCACTACTGAATAACAGTCAACTTCAGGTAGATATTGCTCAATGCAACACAAACAAATTACTTTAAAAAGTGCAGATAAAAGTTACTTAGCTACACTTGTGTCCAAGTTGATATCATGCAGGTCTTAACCGGCCAAAGCTCACAGTTTAAACAGAAGATAATTCACTGTACCACTTGTATAAGACAGAAACTGAATAACAATGAAGGAAACTTCCCCCACCTCTCTGAACAAACTCCTGACCCCGTACTCCAACCTTGACTGCCTCCAATCGTCTAATAGTGTCCTGGTACAAACCATGAAATCTAATAACTCAGGTGGTGATGCTGTCTATGCCAACTCTATTGGAAAGCTCTGGAACTCCCTTCCCAATAACCTAAGACTAACAACTTCACTCAGCCATTTTAAAACTAGTCTCAAGTCATTTCTTAAGGCACACTGGCTATGCCCTTGTGACAATCTTGACTAACCTTATAAGCTGCCTACCACACACACACTATCATCTAAAAGGACTCTTCACCTCAAAACTTCTCTTTATCCCTTTTAAACCTATTCCCATATCACCCTATTCCTCTTAGACTGCCCCCTCCGTATAACCATAGAATCAATCTGGAAAGTAGATTTACCCTTCTCCCTCGTGATTAAAGCTCAAACCTCTTTACTTCCTAACCTATCTGTATTTCCTGATATTTACTCATCATTTACTTGTGGAATTTAATAGAATGTATTTTTAACTAGTCTCTCTGTATTTTGTATACTACGAATGTTGCTTATGTTTAGTCTATCTAATGTTGTTCCTTTCAAATGTGGAGCTTTTCTCCCCGGGTCTCTGCTGAAAAGGGATATGTATCCAGTCAGACTAACCCGGTAAACAAATGTAAAATAAAAAAATAAAATAAAACCTATCACTGGCTATGCAGGTTTTTAACAAGCCTTAACTGAAAATACCACATGCGCTACTGAAAAAAACGTCAACTTCCAGGTAGATATTGCTCAATGCAACACAAATTACTTTAAAAAGTGCAGATAAAAGTTACTTAGCTACACTTGTGTCCAAGTTGATATCATGCAGGTCTTAACCGGCCAAAGCTCACAGTTTAAACAGAAGATAATTCACTGCACCACTTGTATAAGACAGAAACTGAATAACAATGAAGGAAACTTCCCCCACCTATCACTGGCTATGCAGGTTTTTAACAAGCCTTAACTGAAAATACCACATGCACTACTGAAAAAACAGTCAACTTCCAGGTAGATATTGCTCAATGCAACACAAATTACTTTAAAAAGTGCAGATAAAAGTTACTTAGCTACACTTGTGTCCAAGTTGATATCATGCAGGTCTTAACCGGCCAAAGCTCACAGTTTAAACAGAAGATAATTCACTGCACCACTTGTATAAGACAGAAACTGAATAACAATGAAGGAAACTTCCCCCATCTATCACTGGCTATGCAGGTTTTTAACAAGCTTTAACTGAAAATACCACATGCACAACTGAAAAAACAGTCAACTTCCAGGTAGATATTGCTCAATGCAACACAAACAAATTACTTTAAAAAGTGCAGATAAAAGTTACTTAGCTACACTTGTGTCCAAGCTGATATCATGCAGGTCTTAACCGGCCAAAGCTCACAGTTTAAACAGAAGATAATTCACTGTACCACTTGTATAAGACAGAAACTGAATAACAATGAAGGAAACTTCCCCCACCTATCACTGGCTATACAGGTTTTTAACAAGCCTTAACTGAAAATACCACATGCACTACTGAAAAAACAGTCAACTTCCAGGTAGATATTGCTCAATGCAACACAAACAAATTACTTTAAAAAGTGCAGATAAAAGTTACTTAGCTACACTTGTGTCCAAGTTGATATCATGCAGGTCTTAACCGGCCAAAGCTCACAGTTTAAACAGAAGATAATTCACTGTACCACTTGTATAAGACATAAACTGAATAACAATGAAGGAAACTTCCCCCACCTATCACTGGCTATGCAGGTTTTTAACAAGCCTTAACTGAAAATACCACATGCACTACTGAAAAAACAGTCAACTTCCAGGTAGATATTGCTCAATGCAACACAAACAAATTACTTTAAAAAGTGCAGATAAAACTTACTTAGCTACACTTGTGTCCAAGTTGATATCATGCAGGTCTTAACCGGCCAAAGCTCACAGTTTAAACAGAAGATAATTCACTGTACCACTTGTATAAGACAGAAACTGAATAACAGTGAAGGAAACTTCCCCCACCTCTCTGAACAAACTCCTGACCCCGTACTCCAACCTTAACTGCCTCCGATCGTCTAATAGTGTCCTGGTACAAACCATGAAATCTAATAACTCAGGTGTCGATGCTCTCTATGCCAACTCTATTGGAAAGCTCTGGAACTCCCTTCCCAATAACCTAAGACTAACAACTTCACTCAGCCATTTTAAAACTAGTCTCAAGTCATTTCTTAAGGCACACTGGCTATACCCTTGTGACAATCTTGACTAGCCTTATAAGCTGCCTACCACACACACACTATCATCTAAAAGGACTCTTCACCTCAAAACTTCTCTTTATCCCTTTTAAACCTATTCCCATATCACCCTATTCTTCTTAGACTGCCCCCTCTGTATAACCATAGAATCAATCTGGAAAGTAGATTTACCCTTCTCCCTCGTGATTAAAGCCCAAACCTCTTTACTTCCTAACCTATCTGTATTTCCTGGTATTTACTCATCATTTACTTGTGGAATTTAATAGAATGTATTTTAACTAGTCTCTCTGTATTTTGTATACTACGAATGTTGCTTATGTTTAGTCTATCTAATGTTGTTCCTTTCAAATGTGGAGCTTTTCTCCCCGGGTCTCTGCTGAAAAGGGATATGTATCCAGTCAGACTAACCCGGTAAACAAATGTAAAATAAAAAAAATAAAATAAAACCTATCACTGGCTATGCAGGTTTTTAACAAGCCTTAACTGAAAATACCACATGCACTACTGAAAAAAACAGTCAACTTCCAGGTAGATATTGCTCAATGCAACACAAACAAATTACTTTAAAAAGTGCAGATAAAAGTTACTTAGCTGCACTTGTGTCCAAGTTGATATCATGCAGGTCTTAACCGGCCAAAGCTCACAGTTTAAACAGAAGATAATTCACTGTACCACTTGTATAAGACAGAAACTGAATAACAATGAAGGAAACTTCCCACACCTATCACTGGCTATGCAGGTTTTTAACAAGCCTTAACTGAAAATACCACATGCACTACTGAAAAAACAGTCAACTTCCAGGTAGATATTGCTCAATGCAACACAAACAAATTCCTTTAAAAAGTGCAGATAAAAGTTACTTAGCTTCACTTATGTCCAAGTTGATATCATGCAGGTCTTAACCTGCCAAAGCTCACAGTTTAAACAGAAGATAATTCACTGTACCACTTGTATAAGACAGAAACTGAATAACAATGAAGGAAACTTCCCCCACCTATCACTGGCTATGCAGGTTTTTAACAAGCCTTAACTGAAAATACCACATGCACTACTGAAAAAAAGTCAACTTCCAGGTAGATATTGCTCAATGCAACACAAACAAATTACTTTAAAAAGTGCAGATAAAAGTTACTTAGCTACACTTATGTGTCCAAGTTGATATCATGCAGGTCTTAACCAGCCAAAGCTCACAGTTTAAACAGTCTTTCATAATAACTTGGATTTCCACATCCATGGATGCCCTTGGTGTATTTCCACTGTACTCTTTCCAGTTTATTCATGCTTGTTTTCCTATCGTTAGCCAGTTAGTTGATATGATTAGAAAAACTCATAGCTGAAGCTACCTATATACCCAGATCCTTAATGAGTCTACAGTTTCAATCACTCTGTGCTGTATTAAATATTCACCTTTCAGTTTATGTCTCCCAAATCTCATATGCTTAGTTTTTGATGTATTTGTCAAAATATTTTTCTCCTGTTCCCAAATGGTCAATTTAGTCAAATTATGTTCCAGACATGCCTTATCTGTAACACTTGTAATCAGTTTACCTAATTTCAGGTCGCAGAATATAGACTGTAGAACATCTCAGATGAAAAAGTAAGGTCTGAAAGCTACAATCTAAACAAGTAAGGGCCTAGGACAGAGCCCTGTGGGACACCTCAATTATAACCAAGGATTTCACCTGTCCAGTTGGTGTGTGAGACTTGTTAAGTCCTATTTGTAAGCCATGCAGCTATCCATCTTATCAACAGTACATCAATACCTAGTTGCACTAATTTATTGATCAGTGTTTTGTGTATGACCCTGTCAAATACTGAAGTTAAATCTATATAAATCACATCACAATTTTTCATTCATTGCTGTTATTATATTGTTATAGAACATCATGTTACAGGTGGTACTAGATCTATTTTCAACATATGCATGCTGATATATGGTTTCAATTCCCAACCTATCCAGTTCTGACAATAACTTATCCAGTATCACCTTCTCCATTATTTTTCCACAGCATGAAAGTAGACTTAAGGGTCTATATGATGCTGGGTTTGTCCTACTCCCCTTTCCCTTAAAGACAGGTTTAATAAGTGCATGTCTCCAATCTTGAGGAATCTTCCCATATTTATATGACCTAGTGAATAATAGCTATAATGGTAGTGTAAGTTCTTGCTGAAGTGTTCTCAGGTCATTGTTATTTATTCTGTCTCCTCCCTGTGCTTTGTTTGGATCCAGTTTGCACAGTTTTTTTTCAATATAATCTAATTTGATTCCAGTATCTGGGGTTACCTGGATGTCACTAGTACAACTTACCATCCCTTTTGTGGAGCCAAACTGTTTTGTATAAGATGTTGTAAATATATCTATAATCTGTTGTGTCTGAGAATACATTTTAGAATCTGCATGCAGTTTATCAATTTGTGTATCTTTACTCCTTCCACATTTTATGTATCCATAAAAAGGTTTCCTATTATGCTCAATATTTTTATATACATTTTCTTCAAATTTTTCTTGATCTTGTCTAACACTATGCTTAATCTGTTTGTCCGGTTCGTTTATTTCAGTTTTCAAAGTTGTAGTTTGAACTCTCTTCCATTTTATATATATATATATATATATATATATATATCTTCTTCACTTTAATCAGGTATCTTGTTCTTATGGAAATATAGCCCCCGATGTTATGTGCCTAGATCCTGATGTTAAACATTTTTTGACTTTTTGCACTCAAACAATTTCTCTTTCAAAACTTTCCACATTTCATCTGCAGTTTTTCTACTGAACACCTCACTCCATTTAGTTTTATATAGTAACTGTTTTGCTTCCCTATAATCTGTAATTAACCTTCTGTGCATTGTCTTAGATTTCAGTTTGGCAGAATTATCTAACACCAAATTAACCTTAATAACCCCATGATCACTGCACATCAATGGTGGTAAAACTTGACTTGAAGTTATGTAATTTCTTTGGGAACACAAACAATACCTAGTATATTCCATCCCCTGGTAGGTTTTTTACAATTTGAAGCATTTGTTGTTCCTGAATATACTCTGTGAATATTTTCTTTATTAACATTGTTGAATCAATATTATTCCAGTCTGTTTCTGGTAAATTTAAGTCCCCAGCTAATATTCTTCCCTCCTGTGTTTCATGTAAGAAATGTACGAATTCCTCTAGGTCATCTGCACTTGACTTTGGTGGTCTATACACTCCAACAATTGTTATATGTTTTGGGGTTGTCTTTATTGTCACAGTTACACAGTCTATAGTATTGGTGTTATCATTGAACATATAATAATCACAGGTCACAGAGCTATCTTTAATCCCTGTCATAACACCTCCACCTGATTTTTTTGTTAGAATCTCTGTTACAGTAAAAACATTTATACCCTGTCAGAACTGGTTTTCAGTCATTGTTCTTTAACCTGTTTTCACAAACAATAACAACATCAATCTTGTGGGAACGTAGCAAATTTTCTAATTAAAAACAAACTTAATTATTAATGCACCTAGCATTAACAACCAGATGCATCAAATGTTGCTATCTGTGGACTGTTACATTTTTGACCTGGCAAAAATCCTGGCTAGTGTTTGTCAAATATTGCAAAATATCTGCTGCAAAAATTCTCTTCCCTAATCTAGACAAATGCACACCATCCTGTCTGAACACATGTGCCCAAAAGAAAGCTTGGATGCTCTATATATTTCCATTTTTTAAAACAGGACATTTTTTCCATGTAGGTGTTTATCAAAAAAAAATCTTTTTATTCACAGTGACCTGACTATCCTTTCTATAGGTGATTTGTGAAAAATATGTCTTAACACTAGTACAAGCTATACTATCTAGGAGGGCTGTCAGTTCCTGACTAACAGTGAGAGAATTTTTGTTGGTGACATTATTTGTACCAACATGAATAAAAACAGATCCATACTTCCTTACATTAAGGTGTTCCAAGGCTTGTTTCACATCTTCTATTTTTGTTCCTGGCAAGCATAACAGTACTTGATGTTCATTATCTCTGCAAATGTAAGTATCAGTTCCTCTAATAACTGAATCTTCAATTACAAGAATATCTTTACTGCGGGCCTATATCACCGTATCGAAAAGTAAAATGTCGAGCGCTCACAATAGCGAAAGTGCTGAAATGTCGAGGGTCCATTTTTGAGATCCCTGTACAATGAAGATTGGGATATTTGCCCTTTCCTCATTATAGTGCGATCTTGGAGTTGGAATATATATTTAGTGGGGGGCGCAGCCCCCCACAATAACGAGTTCGATTTTCGGCATTTTCGCTCTTGTGAGCATTCGACATTTTGCATCTTTGATACGGTGATATAGATGCCTTTGCTGCCCATCTCTGAATAATCTTCAGCTTCTAATACAGTCATTTCTGCTCTATCACTTGTTAAGAAGGATAGATCTTCATCACTATTAGTCTTATTAATGCCACTGTTTTCATTGCGTATTAAATTCTCATCCAGCTGGCATTGTAAATCCACAGCTTGAGCCATGTAGTCAACATCTGTCTTTCTCTTCTTTTTTCTTGCTGTAATGTGGTGCTGCGGTAGCGTTGTCACCTCACAGTATGACATTGTCCTGTTCGATTCTCAGCTAGAGCGTCTTCTGTGTGGAGACATGTGTGAATGGGTGTACCTTCGTTGAAGGTTGTGCATCAGAGTTGGCAACTCGGCACGTAAAAATCTACTGCCAATCATTAGCGGACCGGAGTTCCGCTGTGGTGACCCCTAACCAGGAAAAGTCGAAAGACACACACACAATGTTCTTCAATCTTTCCATGTTCAGTTTTGATTTCTTCCTTTTCACCTGCCCCTTGCCTCTTTTTTCTACCTTTTCCATTAGAAAGGTGATGCCTTTTTCTGTAGACTGAGGGTTTTCTGATAGACAGATATCTTTATTCCCTGTCACCAGTGTGTTACATAACAAAGCAGAATCCTTTTTACTACATATTCTCTTTCCTTTACATTCATTAGTCAGTTTCCTTTTCTTCCTTGTTATTTGTTGAGAACTTCTTCCTTTCTTTCTTTTTTGTTTCCTTCTAAACCAACTGGATTCTCAGATTATTGAGTACTTGCATCCACAATTCCATAGTTCTCAGGGGCATCATCATATTTCATAGGGGTTGAATGTTCTTTGAGGAAAATAGATGCATAATTTCCTAAATCTTTTCTGTTTATTCCATGCCTAACATTATTTTGTTCATCAGTCCAGTCATTAATATATGATACAACAGTTCTCCAAACCATGCCAATTGCACATGTGCATTCAACATTATTAAGTCGAGATTTGCTTCTATCAATAGTAAACAAATCATCCAACTTTTGACACGAGGAACAAAGATCACCAGACACTGCCAATAAGATGTTTCTGAGGAAAATCAAGCAGCACCAATCACTGATATAAGCCTCACATGTGTCAGATGTAGAAATTGTAGATACTTTCTCAGTGTTGAACTGGTACACTGTATATTATACTCTATGTGTTGAAACCCCCCTGCCAGTTGATGGAGTGGAATCCATTCTGTTGATGTATCATTTTCTCTGTGTCCCAGGTGTGAACTTGATAGTGATATGGGTGCAGTCAATGATACTCATTACCTCAGGGAAATGGATAGTTCATGAAACATTCACATAGTGTTCACTCCTCTGTGGTATATGAAAGCCACGTATGCTCTTTCATGTATTGTAGCATGGAACTGAGACTGTTATGTTGCATCTCCCAGGAAGATGCCTAGGATACACTGTCATGTCTGCAGTTGGTCACTGAACAGTTCTTGTAGCCATTATCATCAATGTTACACATACGTCAGTGTCCACAGGAATGGCTATCCCACACATTCTGCCAACCTGCATATAATGCTGAATCATCTGTATCAGCTACTGCTTGGTGTCAGTGTGTAAAGGTTAGCACTCCACTAGTCTATGTCATAAAAGTAATGAAATTTTAGAGATGGCGGGATCCTTTTTTGATGCAAAGGACAACAGCATACACCTTCATGGCTACTGGCTATGAGTAAAAGGCCTTGATCATTTACATTTCTGTGAATCTTGCTGCACTCCCTAACATTTTAATGTAGTCTCTATATCTGTTAAATATGGTTTTATAGCATAGTACACTAAAACACAGCATGCAAATGAGAGTACAATGACATGGAAATGAGTGACGTTATGATAACGAAGGGGATAGGGAATGCAGATTAGGGTAAATAATATGACAGAGGAGTCATTCAGAAATGTCTATAAATTGTGTCATGAGCCACAAACACTTCTGTCATATTATTTACCTTAATCTGCATCCCCCATCCCCTTCATTATCATAATGTCACTAATTTCCATGTGCAATATTTCATGGGTTTGCAACTTCGCTATTTGTGTCTATGCTACTCATCATGCAAATTTTGCCTTTTACATGATGCTATCTGTTTCTCAATCATAGGGTAAACCTTAAATCTAAATATGTAAAAAATGCTCATTTATTTCTTAACTTCTTTATATACAAAAATGCAAACAATATTTTCATCAGCAGTAGAGATTTGGCACATATGCCTGAAAGTCAAAAATTTTAATTCACCAGACACTAACCCACAAAATTTATACAGACCAAAATATAACATAGTAATCCTAAACACTCAACTGCATAAATCAAGCCATTAACTTTAAAAAATATATATATTATTGAGTTGCAAACCCTTAAGATCTCAAAATGTCAAGTAACTTTATCAATCACTTATCATGTTCCTGTGCTGTAGCACCCCAGGCTAGAATGTCATCTCTTTGGCCGAATACTCTGTGTAGCACTTTACATATATATATATATATATATATATATATATATATATATATATATATTTCAATGCCCTCTCGAGCATTAGCGAGATGTTAGTATCCTAAAAGGTAGCCTCAAAATTCTACAATGACCTAAAGTCTTAGTGAAAGTGCAGAGTTTAGAAATAAGTTCATCCAACTTGATCTGCCACTACATTGGTTTGCATCAAGCACTGTGAAGAATCTGGTATTAGACATATTTTCTACGATCCCTTTAACAGTAAGAAGTGGATAATGCTCCATCTTGATCCATTTTTTAAATTTTTTTGTAGAGTAATACCTATTCTGATCTTGCTCTGCTTCATGACTGTTATCACATTGTTGACCCACTCTGCAGGTCCTGCATTTTCTGCCATGACTTCTTTGATCAGACATACTTTATTTCTTGTTCTATCCTAGTCTTTAGCAGACTGAGTGCTCTTCTAGTAGCATGAATCACACAAACTGTTTTGGTTGAAATTTTAACATGATAGTCAGCCTGTACACATATTAAGCCTTCAGACAGGCACCTTTTTAGAATATTAAGATTCTACATTACAGTTTTTGGACTTTGTGACTTATGCTTCTGTACTTGCCAGGAAATGCTGTTCACAGACACATTTTTATTAAATTTGTCTGATATAATGGGTTTCTTGTCAGAAAAAATTATGATTTCACACAATCAGTACGCCTTCCACTAAACTCTGTACTTTAACTTTAGCATTAAAAGGTCTGTGAGTTGTATTAGCTTTAGAATTACTGGACTGCTTATGCAACTTTTCTGTTATCTTAATTGAATTTTCTCAGAGAACATTGGCACATCATGACTCACAATGTCTTTAATGTCAGTTAAATATGCACTCTGGTTAAAAATTTAATTTTATGACATATTATGATGAACCACTGAAGTCATTTTTCATCTGAAATGCATAAATTACCTTTAGTTTGCAGAATGTAACTAAAACATCTCTGTCTTGAATACTTGACTGTTTTATCTGGGTTTCTAGTGCTACTATCTAGAACAATTTGTGCTCCCTATTTTTATAGTTCAGACACCTAAAGGCTTGAATTTGTACCCAGAATAAGTTAGTAATATTGATGCAGACCTGCACAGCTTACAGTTTAATTGCAGCATTTATGAGTATAATTAACATTATGTTGCACTCTGCATCACTGTCCATTTTAAATTTAACTGTTTTGCCTGAATCCACAAATGTTCATACCACAAGTCACTTTTGTCTTTCTTCACACCACAACTAGACATTAATAGGTACATGTCCATCTCCTCTGTCAAGTTTATGAGTTTTAAACTAACCAGTACACTCCTACTCTATACATCAGTGGCTTTATCCTCTGTTAAATCTGCATCTGTTAATAGCCTGCCCTTGATGATCATTGCTGATTCTACATACAATTCTTTATCATATCAGCACACTCAGCAAATTCACAATCTTGCACTCTGTATTTCTTCTTCTTCTTCGGCTTTTCCCGGTTAGGGGTCACCACAGCGGATCACCTGTCCGCTCATGATTGGCAGTGGAGTTTTACGGTGTCGAGTTGCCAGCCCGGCGCCCAACCTTCCACTGAAGGCACACACATGCACACATTCACACCTAGGGTCAATTTTGGAGTGTCCAATCCACCTACAGCATGTCTTTGGGATGTGGGAGGAAACCGGAGCACCCGGAGGAAACCCACGCGACCACAGGGAGGACATGCAGACTCCGCACAGAAGGCACCCCAGCCGAGGATCGCACCAGAGAACCTCTTGCTGTGAGGCAACAATGCTAACCACTACACCATTAATGTCAGTAAAACAACAATCTATTCTTTCTTGAATTCCTTAATTTCTAATACAAAAGTATTTGTCTCATATCTGCTCATTTTTTCTGGCTTAAAATACTCATGGGCTGCAGTTTTGTCTCCTTTCTAAATGCAAATGTATCAATAACTTGATTGCTTCCCCATCTATGATGTGAAGGATCATTTTGCATTTTATGTTTTCCTACATCAAGTAGCAGAGAGATACTGCTTATAACATTGAATATAAGACTTTCCAGTTGTCTGAGGGGATTCCCTACAGCTTCAGATGTGTTGGTGGTTGTAAGCTCAGAAACTTGATCCAAAAGTGAAAAAACAGAGAGAAAATATGTTTTGTAGTTCAGTGGAGTACAAAAACGAAAGAAAGTAAAAGCAACAGCAAGATACATTTGTTACATTGAAAACACTTTGAAGATGTGAAAAAAATCAAGAAATGGTAGAGTAAGGCAATGGATGGCATGCCTGTTTTCATTGTTACTCTGTAGCATTGTCATGCAGCTAAAACAGGCATGAAAATGCAGCAAGTCCCAAAAAAGACAAAAAAAAAAATGCAGCTTCACTCAGTTTTTAACTAACAACAGCCAGGTCGGATAGTGTCCACTTCTGACACCCTGTCACATCTGTACATTGTTATGGGCCATATGTAGTGTCAAGATAATTATTTAACTAAGGCATATTCACAAGCCTGGTATTAGTTTAACAGTTTACTGAAGACTGACACTTCCTCTAGCATCACATGATGATGCTCAGTTATGCTGCTGCTACAAAAGTTATACTACACTAGTAACATGCACAGCATGTGATATGCTTACAAACTCTTCTACATCGTGCTGCTATTGCCATATTGGCTGTTGCAGGTGAGCATATGTTAGACTTTAGAAGCAAGGATTGAAAAAGGTTACTGAGGTCAACATCTTCTTGAGAGACTTTGGGATAAGTTTCGAAAGTGGCCAAGTTCAGGTTGTCTGCACTTGGGGTTTACTGCCTGTTG
Source organism: Protopterus annectens (assembly GCF_019279795.1). Lineage (NCBI taxonomy): Eukaryota > Metazoa > Chordata > Ceratodontiformes > Protopteridae > Protopterus > Protopterus annectens. The sequence goes on along the minus strand of NC_056727.1, from coordinate 1,091,789,473 downwards.
GCAATGCAGAGCTTATGAAAGGTATACAGATGGTTTTCATATACTCTTGCCTTTCTAGCCACAGCACAATCTTATTTAGTCAGGGTGAACATGCACAGAGCCTGATTTCCATTACAGTTGTGAATTAACTTGGTGATTTTGTGAAAGCCAGAGCATACCTCTCAACCATAACGGAATATGAGGAATAGTTTTAGTAGTCCATGTTCCATACTGTTTCACATTAAAAGGGCCTGTCTGCATTAGTTGTTGTAT